>NW_019733326.1:969591-1001915 GCF_002891405.2 Cryptotermes secundus
ATTATAGACCTTTGATCCTAAACAGTAAACTCCCTTTTGGTATTTACTCAAATTTACAAGAGGCTGATGGAGATTATTTTGCTGTCTGGTATTTATTCTATGAATCTCTGAATTTACTATGAATTTGTTTCTGTTTTTTATCATAAAAAGCATAAGAGATAGTATGTACTGATATGCCAGAGGTAAGATTTCTAATTCTCTAAATAAGTTCCTGCATAAATCCCTCCTTCTGCATCCCAACATAATTCTAATTATATTCTTTTGCATTCTAAAAATGTTTATACTTTGGGGTGAGTTACCCCAAAAGAGTAAACCATAATTTATAATGGAATTAAAATAAGAGTGATAAACCATTTTTAAGGTATTTATGGACATGTATGGTTTAAGCGATCTTATTATGTAGCAGACTGCACTTAGTTTTAAACTAATATACTCAATGTGGCAATACAGTCAGTAGACTCCTTGGACAGAGGATCAGCCTGTCTGAAGGCCACTACCAACACACAGGACAACATAAAGAGAATAAACACACACAGACATCCATTACTTGAGTGGGATTTCAACCCACGATCCCAGCACTCAAGCCAGCAAAGACAGTTCATACCACAGACCAGCTGCCATTGTGGCTGGCAATTAATAGTGATGCAATTTGGTTTCCAAAGCTGAAATAGAGTCATGCAATTTTAGACTGCCGAGTCAGCAATGACTTCTTAAAACCCCTTCAAATCAGGTCAGAAGTTTAATCTGTAATGTTAACTCTTAAAAACAGGTCAGAAGTTTAATCATAATCTTAACTCTATTTGTTTTAAATTACAAAATAATAAATGTTAACACCATTCAGTGTGATTCAATTTGTAGATATTTATTGCCTTTGCATGTTTTGATCAGCCGACCATCTTCAGAAGGCATAATAAGGTCAACTTTTTCAGAAATTACTATTATAGAATTCTGTAATACATACCTAGAAGTATCCATATAAAAGCTATTTACAATTATTTGGATTAAAATCCTATTAATGTTTAATATCTAAGATCTTGAACCAATATGGCCTGTGTCCTCGAGCCTCTTCCTTTAAAAATGGAATACTGGGCGTTCTTTTAAATCCTCAGTGGTCCTCACAGTGCTTGTTATTGCTCTGTGCTGTTGTGATGTCTGCTTATTTCCCTTTTGAGGTACTTTGAGGCAAAGCAGTCCCTACTTTACTGATATCCAATTCTTTTATTATCTGAACTGATGTTATATCCCTTGTTTACTTGACCTGAAAGTTATAACAGAATGGTCGTGGCCAAAAACACACTCTTTGTGCCACTAAACTTCAAACAATGGAGCCACTTCCAGTTTGTATGTCTGGAACTGTTGGGTTTCTGAATTCAATGCTATGCGATGAAGCATTTATGTTTACATTCTTACAATTCTATATGTACTGCACAAACATAATGCTGAAAATACTTACAAGACTTATAATGACAAGCAGACAAGCCACAGTAGCCAGAATGAACATCACTTCAGCTCGTTCCACATAATCCTTACAAAACAATTTGATTTCATGAGCCTCACAGACTTCCATATCTGAAGGCTTTGTGTTGTATGGAAACATAAAATCTACACACAAGAGAAAAAATATTACTTTCAAGAGTGGCCTAAGAACTCTAAAGTTAAAAATTTCTATTCTTTTTTTCACAATCCATGTTTCACTTAAAAACCAGTTTCAATTCAGATATAATACTGGAGAGTCACATTCACAAACCATTTTTTTTTATTGCTACTGGGGTGGGACTGTCCCTTGTACTGTGGCCACTTCTGGCCTATTGTACCAGCCCCAGATGATAGGCGAGGGTGATTGTGGAGCAATTGGTGGAATGAAGATTGGCAGTGGAAACCAAAGTACTCGGAGAAAACCTGCCCCAGCGCCACTTTGTCCACCACAAATCCCACTTGACCAGAGCCGGGATTGAATCCAGGCCGCCGTGGTGCAAAGCCAAAGCCAGCGGCTAACTGCTTCAGCTATGGCATGACCTTGCCAGGAAGCAAACTCTGATTCCCTCACTGCCCAGCTAACAGCCTGCCACTATACAAACTGAGCTAACCCAGCTCCCTTTATTTACATTCAATGTTTTCCTAAATGTAATATACATTCACAGTATGCCAAAGAGCCTTCACTTGTAAACATTTTTGTGTCCAATACATTTCCTGCATCCTGCTTGGTGTCCTATGATTTGGTAACTTACTTGCATGATAATAAGTCCTAGATATTGTGACATGTCAACCCGTTGTTGGGCGACAGGATGTGGAACAAGTTACTATGAAGAGAGACTGGATAAACACACAGTTGCTAAGTTATGCAACAGGAGAATGAGTTTATTATTATGCAACCCACTTCTAAGCGCCAGCCAGTAATCAAGATTCCCACGCAGGCAAAATGATGTCATACTGTAGTGAGTTGGAGTCACGTGATCTCTGCGTTTCCACAAATGACATCACACACACCCCCTCACCAAGCCCGTTGCTAGGCAGAAGTAAACACCCCTTGCACGCTAGGCTGTGATGTCATGCGATAGTGAAGCAAGCTGCATTTCCTGTCTGTCCAACTGAGGGTTTATAAGAGAAACTGGAATACCTAAAGAGTCAGTATTCAGCAGCATCTGGGAGTATTCAAGTGTGTTTGAGTGTGTTCAAGTAACAGCAACAGGAATTTCATAGATATTTAAAGGGTGATTGAAGACCTTAATTATGTGTAATACTGGGGGTGATCTGAAGTGACAGTCTGTGTGGAGATCCATTGCTAGGTGACAACTAGTGGAAGACAGAGAATCCTAGTGTGTGTGCAACAGTGAACTGGAAAGTATGTAAATCAGCAACAGTGCTGTATTCCATGTATTAGAGCGTAACTAAGAGAGAGTGTGTAACCAAGTGGTTAATAAACCCAATTACCAATCCGAACGGCATCTTCAGTAGCCAAACACATTACAATATTGTGAAATCTGAGCCATAACATATAGGATGAACTGACTATTTTATTAAAGGGACACAAGTTGCATCGGATTGTCTTATTAAATTACGTAACAAATATAAAATACAAACTATATTACTGACCCCCTAAAATTACTATAATTTATTCCTTCAAAACACATAACTACTGACTATTGGATTTACTGTATTCTACTACTTAATAAAACAGCTAAGTAGTGGATATTAGTATATTTAACTAAATAACTATAAAAAGATCAAAGTAGAGCTTCTTTAATACTGGCTAGCATATTTATAATTCTAAACTCTTGAGTCTTAACTGTATTTTATGGAGAAATGGAAGTAAATACACTTCATATAAGATATTCTGCAAAGATAAAACTACCTTAAAGGAGAATAATCTTGAAATACTCACCAAATTGTCTGAAATCAATGCACTTCTTATTGTTCTGTACATCTGTATTGGTGCAGAGAGACCAAAATATGGTGAAAATGAGCGTGACAATGACAAGGAAGCACAACATTAGCAGCCATGCTATTTGTAGAATATATGTGATGCTCATAAACTGAAAGAAAAAAGTATATATGTATATATGACTAATCAATATGTGTATGTAACAGCAACTGTAAGAGCTGCAGTTAAGATCCATCAGAACAGCACAGAAGAAAGTAGAAGGAATATGCTTATACAGTACAGTTCTAATTTAAGATTTCTCAAATGAAGATTTTCCTACATTTCAGATTTATTTTTTTCAAGTCCCAGCCAAAGCCTCACAGAAATCATGCACATTTTCCCCCAAATTTTTGTTTCTCATTTTAGTGTTTTACCTGCATTTGGCAAACAAAATTAAATCTCTATGTGAAATCTGTACCTCGCTTTTGCATGCATCGTCTGCTCAAAAAGACCTTGAGCTTTATGCGTCGCCTTATCAAACTTGAGCCAGGGCTGGCACAACCCTAAAAGCCGCCTTAGGCAATGACAAATTCCCCCTTCTCACAATTAAGAAGAGCCCAAGTTTCTCAAAACATGGCTACACGGTCTACCACCTACCAGACTACCGCAGTTTTTTAAGTTATGTACTCAGGTTGGTGGTTACTAACTTTTTGGAAGAACACATTGTTTCTACCTTCAGTCATTTCAACCTGAAAATGGAAGGAATACATTCTTCTGATATACTGGTAACTATCTACCAAACTACATGTCAAAACAAAGATAAATACAGTATGAATCATCACTGCCATAAACACTCCTAAATACTACACCTACACACTGCATGGCAACACATCCCAGAATATCAGAGTCTGAGTTCCTAATTTAATTTTCACTGTGGTACTCAGTCGAACCAGACAAAATCAGAACTTACAACTGCACATGAGATACGGCCTCCAACTCGTGCACGCCACGCTCGATAAACTTTGTGTCTTGTTGCTCCAGTTGCCAAGCACCCAACAAACAAGATCATGAGTCCCAATGCCCCCATACCAGCCCCAACTACCACAAATATTAGCTGCACTGCTTCCAGCCTGAAAAAGTACAAGCAAAATAAATTTACAAATCCAATGATATGATACAGATACAATTTGTGTAGTGTCAGACCCTCAAATCACAAAGCAACTTACGAGGGTAAGTCAGAAATTATCCGCACTTTCTCCATAACACATCTTTAGGTTTGTCACACTGCCTCCTACACATTCATTGTTAGTTGGTACTACTGTGGTCATGTTATCGAAGTTTTACCTTGATGCTGTGACAGTGTAAACATGGCCGCTCTGCTAGCAGTGTGCACCTATGATTAACAAAGAATAGTGATCCGATTTCTCTGATTGGAAGGTGTGTCAGGGGCTGAAATTCGTATGTGGGTTCATCACTATGAGCCAGAATCCAAAAGCCAGAGTATGGTGTGGAAACAGCCGGTATCACAAACGAAGATGAAATTCAAGACTCAATCTTTCGTGGGAAAGGTGATGCTAACCGTTTTTTGGGACTCAAAAAGGCCTATACTGGAAGACCACCTGGAAAAAGGGTGTACGATCAACAGTGCAAGATACAGTGATTTGCTGGCCAACAATCTGAAGCCAGGAATTCGCACCAAACACTGAGGCCTATTGTCAAAGAAACTGTTTTTGTTGCATGACAATGAACACTCACAAAAGGATGGCCAGACCATTGAAACCATTAACCATGTGTGTTTCAAGGTGCTGGAACACCCTGCCTACAGCCCAGATCTCACCATTTCTGACTATCATCTATTTGGACCGCTCAAAGATGTTTTACGAGGGTTTCGATTTTCTACGGACAAAGAAGTGGGGGAACCGGTGCATAAATTGCTGCGCGACCAACCGAAAACCTTCTTCGTAGAGGGAATACGCAAGCTTTTAGATTGCTAGACCAAGTGCATTGAAAAAGGAGGAGACTATGCAGAAAAATGAAGTACTTATTCAACCCCTACTTTTGTATATATGGATTGGAAAAACAAGAGTGCAGATAATTTTTGACTTCCCACGTATATTAAACTCACAGTTTTCTACAATGTAAAATACTATAAATAAATAAAAAAAATCTATATTTTGCTTACCATATACTAATGACAGCTATATAAGTAAATAATAAAGTATTGTTGCATTGACAGTAAAAAGTATATATGTTCATTAATTAATCTGAAGTTTGACATCACATGATATGTATCATAAACATATACCTACAAGTTCCAGATGAAAGATTTCTGTATCATAAACTACAAACATGGCAATACTGAGGTCATATCCAACAAGTTCAAGGCATGGGAAATGTGTATCATGCACAGATCAATAAATTATAAAGTAAAAGAAAGTAAAGCTATCACTGTAACAGGCCGTGCAAGCCCATAGGGTTGTGAGACGTTAAGGGTCCCACATTTTCTAGACAAACAGCTCAAAGATGGTGGTAAGGTTGTCAGCCTTATGACCTGGCTGCGCTTCACACCCAAGGAGAATTAATTAATTAATTCCTGGTACTCATTTCTGTTATAGGCTGAGTCGACCCCAGGGCCACAGTGCGGCCAGAAGGATTAGGTCAACTGAAAGAATCCAATGACCTCTTTGGGACTTGAATCCACGATCTTCTGTCTTGTAGCATAGTGCCTCCACCAATTATGCTACTGCATGCCCCAATCAATAAATTATAAAATTACTAATTTGTAATTTATTCTTTTTATTGCTAGTGGGATGGGGCTAAGTCCCTTGTACTGCAGCCACTTCTGGCCTATTGTACCAGCCCCAGATGATAGGTGAGGGTGATTGTGGAGCAATTGGCGGAATGAAGACTGGCAGGGGAAACCTAGGTACTCAGTGAAAACCTGCTGCAGTGCCACTTTGTCCACCACAAATTCCACCTGACCAGACCCGGATCAAACCTCGGCCACCGCGGTGGAAAGTCAGCAACTAACCGCTTGAGCTATGGCATGGCCTTTTGTAATTTACACTATACATATTGATACAGTCACATAAAGAAAAGGAAGCTTCATAGGCTCTTCCCAGAATTTCTGCTGCTGTCAAAATAAAACTAAAAACCTGTTAAATTTTGTGGAATTCAAATTTGGGTACTAACACATGATATAATAATTGATTTAAACTTTATTCTAATCAGAGTTCTTAAAAAATAAATAGGACAGTACCAGATGATCACCAAAAGATAATAAATTTATATTTACCATGCAAGACGCAGATGAAATACTTCATCAAACATACGTGCACTCAATGTGGCACCTCTATACATAGTACCACAAAATACACCTACACCAACAACGCACATGATGGTTGCAATTAGGGTTGCATATGGAATCCGAGTCAGACAGTCTTGGCAGCGGCTCCCTGTGAAGAATGTAACAAGAAAGTACAAATACATAAAAAGGGAAACAAAGTTATCAGAACATCTCCTTAATACACTTACCACCACCATACCGTCCCAAATAAGTGGAATGCAAAGAATTTTCTGAATATCTTCCTAAACTATCGCGTGAATAACCATAACGATGCTTCAACGGCATCATTGGTGTAGCACTGTCGTTATGCCTAGAAGTTTTTGTGGATGCCATTGTGATACAACAAAATATTTCCTCTATCTTTTAAAGTAGCAACTAGTTCACGTTTTCATTCCAGCCTATCAGACGTGATAACGTATCTGCCTCCCACTCAAACGACCAAATCTTCCCCTCAGTAAATTATGACTAACACAAGCGATAACGTATGATCACAAAAATACACACCCATTTTAAAACAAAATACGTCAGAGGACTCTAGACGCCCTAGACGATTTTAATGAGACGTGAAACACCAGAAATTTCCGCTATCGATACAAAATTACTCGAGTTCTCTCAGACTTTTCCGATTAACAACGTATACATTACTTCAGTTTTTCGTTTTACGTCTTTGAAAATGAAGAATGGCTGCACCTAGGCCATTATTTGCCAGACACAACCAATTACATACGCCATACTACGTTCTCTTAATATTACGACATATATACACAATGAATGCCAAGCGAATCAACAAGGACCATCTCGTAGTGTGAACTTACATTAATTTGGACCAAACGTTCGGCTTCGAGAGCTCAGTCAAGAAAATCGCACTCTGCTGGATGTGTCATCCAAGGTTCTAGTTAAGATTTGCTGCTATTCAATGTTCTACAGGTGTTAAATCGCCAGAAATGTAATTACAAAAAGAATAACAAGTAAAGTCAATAGGGGCCATCTTGTAATGTGAACTTGTGAACTAATATTATTTTCTGGGATATAACGCCGTGTATTCAGTTGAAAGTGAAAGTAGTATTATTTTTCGCTGTATGATTAATTTGTAGACTGGGTCTTGTGTTGGAAGTAACTCCATAACTAACTCCACGGAGCTGAGCCCTATTTGAGAAGCCGCCAGTTGCGCAACTACTCAAGATTTTCCTGAAGTTTTGTGGAACCAGAAGGCTCATTTCCATGTTGACAAGAACCCTTCACTTGTCCCTTTACTGAGCCAGAGCAATCCAGTCCATGCCACCCAATCCTATTTCTCTATGATCCATTTTAATATCATCCACACACCTATGTCTGTGTCTTCTAGTGGTCTCTTTCCTTCTGGTTTTCCCACTAGTATCTGCATTCTGGTGGCAAGACAGCAACATATACTTAGGTTTCTCTACATTTAAATCCACACCAACTTCCTTACCAGCATCAGTTAGAGTGTGTTTTCCTTTATGGTATCTATGCTATCACCCAATAGATCTACATCATCTGTGTAGACTAGAAGCTGATGTGTCCCATTTAATTTCAGTCTCACGTGGGTTTCCTGGACCTACCTAATGACACAGCCTAATGCATAGTTGAAAAACAATGGCAATAAAGCATTTCCTTGTCTTAGAGCACTTACCTGGTGACAAGGAAAATTAAATGTAGACCAATTAAAAATTAGATGCAGCGACAGTTAACAATAGGCCCTCAGGTATGATCAAAGCTGAGAACACAACCTTACAGACTGTCAAAAGAACGCATGAAAGTAGCTGAATTGTTGCATAATAATTGTGGGAACATCCCACATACTAACATGCGGTTTCGCAGGTCTAACAGACAGCACCCATTCCTAGTCAATATCACATTGCCGCACGTTACTCGGACGCCAACCGTTGTCTTTCTTGGGCACGATGTGCAGTGCCGAGGACCAGGAACTCTCTGAACGGCGAGCTGTACCACCCCGCAACATGGCGTCGAATTCGGTTTTTGAGTTAGCGAGCTGGTCCGGTGCCAGTCGCCGTGATTGGCAGGTTTCTCGTGGGCCAGGTACAGTCCTAATGTGGTGGACGGTGTTGTGTGGTACCTCGCGCTGGACTCCGGCTGGGCGCGTCAGGTCTGGGAACTCTGTGAGGAGGTTGTCGACCGGTGTATTTTTGCTGATGGTCTTTACACTGGGGATCAGTGCGTCGGCCGCTGAGTCCGGGGCTGACAGCGTCGTGACCCCGTCCCGAATGCGGTTGTTCCGACAGTCCACCAGGACACCGAAATGCGATAGGAAGTCCACTCCAATGATGGGATGCGTGACGTCGGCCACCGCGAACCTCCACGTGAATTCTCGGCGTAGGTCCAAGTTGAGGCTGAGAGGCAGCCATCCGTATGTGTGGATGATAGTGCCAGTAGCCGCACACAGGTCATAGTTGGTACGTTCCATGCTTCGAGGGACGAGCCTGCGGGGGTATACACAGAGGTCCGAACCCGTGTCGACCAGGAGCTGCCGTTTGCTGACTCTGTCCGTTATGAAGAGGAGGCCTGTTATCGTAGCGCAGACATGTGCCGCCGATGATGTCTGCTGCGTCAGTTTCCCTGCTGGCGGTAGGAGCAAGGTGGAGTACAATTTTGGGCTCGAGCGCCGAATTGGCGATGGTACCAGCAGGTAGTGGATGTGATGTTGCCACGGGAAGGGGGTCTGCTGACCGGTCGGCGGCTGTTGAAGGCGGGACGGGAATCCTTGGATCTGGGACCTCGGTCTCTCGGGTTGGGGTCGAGCTCCTTAATGCGGTCGTGGAGGCGGTCCTGTTCGGTGCTGAGTGCAGCCACTTGACGGAAGATGTCAGCGATCTCGTCTCGAAGTGCGGCGTTGTCCGTGGATTGACCTACGCTAGTGAGCGCCGGCTGGATTTTGACCACGGAGACGCGGCCCGCACAGAGGGCTGCGGCCTCCAAGTTGCTCTCGTTCTGGCCGGCGAGGAAGCTCTGTACATTGCGGGGTAGCCGGCTGGTCCAGGCGTTTCGGATGACATTGTCAGACACGTCTGGTGGGAGACTCTTGAGGTATCTCGGGAACTGGGACGGCTTACGGTCGCCAATTTCCTCGACCGTGAGGAGCTTCCGGATGCGCTGCTCTGTCGGTCGAGATAGGCAGTCAGAACTTTCCTTTTCGTTGGTGTTAAACATGTTGCAGTCTCTGTTCTCTGGTCGGTGTCTACGAATCTACGAACGACATTATACGGTATCTTTCGCTTTCCGAACCGTGCCGATAATGCAGTTTCTGTGGTTAGGTTCGATCATCGCTGATATTATGTCGCGAATATTTGTTGTTTGAAGTGTGTTATTAGTTTTCAGACGCAAGTTAGCGGCAGACAGTTCTTGCAGATTAAAAATGAATAAAGAACGAAGACTAGTAAGAGCTCGGTGTTTGCCCCCGAATGTAGATGGTGACATAATCGGTCATTTAACCTTAAAAGTGGATGAAATTGTTTGGCGCAGAAAAACTTGCATGAATACTGTTGTTTTGGTTCAGTGGTGGGGTGAAAATGAACCAGCGATATTTAGGTGAGCATTATTTTGGAATTTATATTTTCATCATATTTATGAATCCTTCAATGCAGTGGGTGCCGGGGGTAAAGCGGCCGGGGCGTGAAGCTGATCACTCGCATTGCCCAGGTCAAGAATGGTGGAGCTATACCTTCAAACGAATTCGTGACGTGGTGCGTAATTAATTGAGCACAGGGACCACTTTACCTGCTTTATTTTTACAATACTTAGGAATAAAATTGGGCTTTTTTATTGGAAATATTTGGGGTTTCCCCGCTTCAGAGGTGATACTTTTAGCGCTCATCATTCAAAGTGAGTGGGTTATCACAGAGGTAACATGTCTTATATGCAAGTTAGTGAATGAAATGTATAAGACCTTAAACAGCAAAAACTTAATAGGAGGCATTTTTTGTGACCTCGAAAAGTCCTTCGAATTGTGTTAATCATGAGGTTCTGTTGTCGAAATTAGAGTTCTGTGGGATAAAAGGTAAAGCTAAACAATGGCTTGAATCGTATTTCAGAAATAGATATCAAAGGATTTTAATTACAGATATAAATCTTAATGAATTTTTGACATGGGGCAAAATTAGATATGGTGTCCTGCAAGGTTCGATTCTGGGCCCATTGTTATTTCTCATTTATATAAACGATTTACCCAACACTATAAATGACAAAACTGTACCTATATTAGTTGCAGAAGATACTAGTTTGTTAGTTAAAAGTTCAAACTATGATGATGTCTGTTTAAATATAAACAATGCTTTTCACAGTATAAATGAATGGTTCAAAGTAAACCAACTTTCTATAAATTTTAACAAAACCCACTGCATTCAATTTACAGCTAGAAATAATAATCCTAAATCTGAAATAAAAATTTTATATGATAAAAATAAATTTCATCTATATCCAGTATTAAATTTCTTGGAATATTCATTGATATAATGAGCTGGAAATATCACATGAAATATATTAGTTTAAAACTAAGTGCAGTCTGCTACATAATAAGATCGCTTAAACCATACATGTCCATAAATACCTTAAAAATGGTTTATCGCTCTTATTTTAATTCTGTTATAAATTATGGTTTACCCTTTTGGGGTAACTCATCCCAAAGTATAAACATTTTTAGAATGCAAAAGAATATAATTAGAATTATGTTGGGAAGCAGAAGGAGGGATTCGTGCAGAAACTTATTTAGAGAATTAGAAATTTTGCCTCTGGCATCTCAGTACATATTATCTCTTATGCTCTTTGTGATAAAAAACAAACAGATTCGTAGTAAATGCAAAGATTCATAGAATAAATACCAGACAGCAAAATAATATCCATCAACCTCTTGTAAATATGAGTAAATACCAAAAGGGAGTTTATTGTTTAGGAACAAATGTCTATAATAATCTACCACAACATATTAAGGATATATCGAGTGACACAATGAGTTTTGGGGTACAAATAAAATAATTTTTATATATACATTCTTTTTATTCATTACAGGAATATTTTGGTTATAAATCTTTTTAAGAACGAGTAACTGTCTTACTTTACAATTTAAAGAAGACAAGATTGTCAGTCTGTGTTCTGGTTTTTAGTTACTTATTTTAGATATACACAATTTTTATGTCACTGTATGCTAGTCTATTTAAATTTATTATACTATTAATGTATGTTATAAAAACTCATTAATGACATTCTGTTTTAACTATTGAATTTTTAATTAATAGACTTGTATAAAACTGTACAAATTGTATAAGGTTTGCCATTACTTTTACTACTAAAGTTAACTTATTTATTATATTGTATATGTTTATCAGTATTTTATTACAAATGTATATGCTATTGGATGACAACTGTAATTCTTAGTTCTGACTGTAACTAGCATGATCTCCACATCCGCATGAGAATGTATTCTCGACAGGATTTATGGAAGGTGAATAAATGAATGAATGAATGAATGGGATATCTCTTTCAGACCTCAGCAGCAATTAAGCGTCTTTGGCTTATTTTACATATATGTTTGGTTGCTATGGGCAGTACAGTACTGCAGTGGTTTTCCCAGTTGTTATTCTTAATTTGTAATTAATGTATAATATAGAAAGTAGGGTGAATTTCAGCCAGCGCACAGATTTCTTATGGAGAGGTTCAATCTCAAGGAATTAAATGAGGTAGAGGGTAAAGAGCAGTATCGTGTTGAAATCTCAAATAGGTTCACAGCTTCGGAAAACTTGGGCACTGAGCTGGATGTTAATAAAGCTTGGGAAACTATTAGAGAGAATATAAAAATTTCTGCCGAGAAGAGTCTAGGTTATTATGAACTGAAGAAGCATAAGGCATGGTTCAATTAAGGATGCTCAAATTTATTAGATCAAAGAAAGCAGGCCAAATTGCAATGGTTACAGGAACCAAGTAAAATAGATGGTGATAATCTGAACAATATAAGATGTGAAACCAGTAGGCATTTCAGGAATAAAAAGAGGGAATATCTGAAAGACAGAATTGATGAGCATGCAATGAACATTAAGAACAAGAACATTAGAGACCTGTACAGAGGAATAAATGAGTTCAAGAGGGGTCACAAACCTAGAAGTAACCTAGTGAAGGATGAGAATGGTGATCTGCTTGCAGATTCCCACAACATTTTGAATAGGTGGAAGAACTACTGTTACGAGTACGACGCTCTGGCCGGAACTACGTTTGAAAAGCCTCGGTGATCTGCCAAGCGTCTTCCAAGGCAGTGTTGCCAGATCACCGAGGCTTCACCCAGTTATTGAACATACATAGGGTTAGTGATGTTAGGCAGATAGAAATACATACACCTGAGTCATTAGTACCTGATCCTAACCGTTTTGAGGTTGAAAGTGCTATTGCAAAAATTGAAAAGTAATAAATCACCAGGTAGTGATCAAATTCCAGCAGAACTTATTCAAGCAGGAGACAAAGTATCACATTCTAAGATCCATAATCTAATTACTTCTATGTGGCATAAGGAATAAATTGCCTGATCAGAGGAAGGACTCTGTTACTGAACCAGTTCACAAGAAGGCTGATAAAACTGACTGTAATAATTATGGGGGAATATCACTGCTGTCAGCTTCATACAAAATTTTATCCAGTATTCTTCACTCTAGGTTAAATCTGTACATAGATTAGATCATCAGTGTGGGTCTCGACAAAACAGATCAACTACAAATCAGATCTTTTGCATTCGTCAGATATTGGAGTAAAAATGGGAGTATGATGAGACAGTACATCAGCTATTTGTAGATTTCAAGAAAGCTTGTGATTCAATTAGGAGGGAAATATTGTACAATATTCTGATAGAGTTTGGTGTACCCATGAAACTAGTTAGGCTGATTAAAATGTATTTAAATGACACGTATAGTAAAGTCAATATAGGTACATATTTGTCTGATAATTTTCCTATCCAGAATTGTCTAAAACAAGGAGATGCTTTATCGCCACTCCTTTCCAACTTTCCTTTAGAATATGCCATTGGGAAGGTCCAGGAAAACCAGGTGGGACTGAAATTAAATAGGACACATCAGCTGTTGATCAGTGCTGATTATGTGAATCTGCTGGGTGATAATATATATACCTTAAAGAAAAACACACAAACTTTAATTGACGCAAGTAAGGTCTAGAAGTAAACACAGAGAAAACTAAGTGTACGTAGGTTGTACCAAAAGTCATGAGCAACTCTTTTTGCATGCAGCCTGGGAACAGCAGATGAAAGAGAGTACAGTGGTAGGTGGAACCAGCTGTTGTGTCCGTAGCTTGCATCACGTGACCAGTATCACTCCTAACAAAATGGCCGACAACGGTTTGTTGTTTCGCCAGCATGCTGTAATCGAATTTCTTGTGAAAGAGGAAATCTCTGCTGCAGAAATTCACCAGAGACTTCAGTGTGCTTATGGGAGTGTGCATGGGTGTGAGCAGTGTTCGAAGATGGGCGAAACATTTTAAAGATGGGAACACCAGCATCGAAGATGAGCCTCGGAGCGGTCGTCCTCGAACAGCCTCAACTGAACGCAACAAGGAAAGAGTGGATGAGCTCATTCAAGATGACAGGCATGTGACTGTGGACAGAATAGCCCGAAAACTTGGAATAGGGCACAGTGCAGTACAATAGATGATTGAAAGCTTGGGCTATAGGAAAGTTTGTGCTTGTTGGATCCCGCGGTTATTGACCGAAGACCACAAAGGTCAGCAAAAAGCCATCACCTCAGAATTGCTGCAGAGATATTGACACAAAGGGAATGATTTTTTGCTCTGTATTGTGACTGGTGGCGAAAGCTGGTTTCACCATTTCGAGCCTGAAACAAAATGGCAGAGTATGGAATGGCACATTTGCATTCTCCATCAAAAAAGAAGGCAAAGACAGTGCCATCAGCTGTGAAGGTGATGGGCACAGTCTTCTGGGATGCAGAGGGGTTTATTCTGGCCGAATTCCTGGAACCTGTCGTGCATTGCACGATAAATGTCCAGGATGAAACATCATCATCCTGCATGACAACAGCTGCCCCCACGCTGCTCGCCTCACTTTGGAAGCAATTGCAAAGATGGGGTGGGAAGTTCTTCCACACCCCTCCTATAGCCCTGATCTGGCATCCTCCGACTACCATCTTTTCGGATTTGTGAAGGATCAGCTGCGTGGACAACGTTTTGAGACAAGGGAGGCAATTCAGAAAGCAGTGTGTCAGTGTCTTTGGATGGCTGGAACAGAATTTTACAGAAGGGGAATTTTCAAACTCCCAGAACGCTGGGAGCAATGTGTATAAAGAAGTGGCGATTATGTGGAAAAATAAAGAAAGGTCTGTAGATTGAGGTGGTGTATTTGGTTTGTCAATAATAAAGCATGTTACTTTACAAAAAATTGTTGCTCATGACTTTCAGTTTGACCCTCATATATTGCTGTCCCGTCACTAAAATTCAGGGCAAGATCATGACAAAGATAGGTAAAAGATGTTTTGAAAATGTTGCACAGTTCAGATATTTGGGAATGATGATAACAAATCAAACCCTGATTGAGGAGGAAATTAAGATGAGATTGAACTTGGGTAATGCTTGCTACTGTTCAGTCCAGAACCTTTTGTCTTCTCATCTGCTGTCCAAAAACATAGAAAATGGAATATACAAAACTATAATTTTGCCTGTGGTTCTGTATTTGTGTGAAACTTCATCTCTGACATCAAGGGAAGAACATAGACCGAGGGTGTTTGAGAATAGGGTGTTGAGGAGAATATTTTAACCAGAGAGAGGAAACTGCATAATGAGGAGCTTCATAACTTTTACTCTTCTCCAAGTATAATTAGAATGATCAAGTCAAGAAGGATGAGGCGGGCAGGACATGTAACACGAATGGGGGAGGCAAGGAGTGTGTATAGGATACTGGTGGGAAAGCCAGAAGGAAAGAGACCACTGGGAAGACCAAGGCATATGTGAGTGGACAATATTAAAATTGATCTTAAGAATTAGGATGGGATTGTGTGGATTAAATTGATTTGGCTCAGGACAGGGACCAGTGGAGGGCTCATGTGAACACAGATATGAACCTTCGGGTTCCATAAAATTCTGGGAAATTCTTGAGTAGCTGCAGAATTGGCAGCTCCTCAAGAAGGGCTCAGCTCCATGAGTAAGTAAGTATATCCCTTGCACTGAAAGCAGGCCTTTTGAATTAATGTGAAGCATAATCAGTATTACGGACTCATGGGGTGTGACATTTAGTTTGGTGGATTTTAGAAGAACTTTTAAAGGGACTGGCTTTTATTAAGATTTAATCAGGGCTTGAGGTGGGGCGGGATGCGGCGGGGTGGGATCCCGGGTCTTTTCTAAATGGCTTAAAAGCATCCCGTTACTTCTTTGGCAGTAAATGCAATGTACAATACCCAGGGCTTGAGGTGGGGCGGGATGGCATCCCGGTTCTATTTTCATTCCACCTCAAGCACTGGATTTAATAAATTTTTGCACATAAAGGAAAACAACAAGGAACATAACATGACGGTGTACATAACACAGCAAGGAGGAGTAATGCTTACTAGTGGAACCATATATCAGGAAATAAACTTCAATGCAGAAAGACAGCAGTTTCCTCAACCACAACTTTTAACACCTTATGATGACCGGTTCAGTCAAAACATGTCATGAAAACAAGCTTTTATTAAGTTCTAATAAATTGTTGCACATGAGACTATAGAATTAAAAACATTAAAATTGTAGAAGTTGGAGGCAACAGATTTCTTTGAAATATCAGTATTCATTCTCCAACAAGCTCTACCCGCTCCCTTCTTAAGGTTTCTCATCCTGAGCATCTCCATGACAGGGCGCAAGACGGTTCAGGTGTACTGCCAACATCCTCGACCTAGGGTTCTTCTGGATTCCGTATACCATGTCGTTTATCCGGGTGACTACCTTATAAGGGCTTTCCCATGAGGATTGAAATTTCGGTGATTTCCCCTTCCTGCTGGCTGGGCAATAGAGCCTCGCTGTCGCATAATCGGTTGTGGGTAGTTCCTTTTTTTCTCTAGCTGTTGGGGCTGGTGTTTCTACATTACTGGCTCCCGCTGTCTCCCCAGGTTCTCTCTCTCTTTTTTTCGCCTTGGAGGAGGTTGACCCTTCCACAGTGCCCAGTGTTTGCTTCTTTGTAATGGGACAGGAGATCCGGCAATTTGCTTCATGATTTCCAGTCATTTGTCTTCCTGAGGGTCTTGTTGAATTCACTCTTGCTTCCAAGCCATAGCTGGTCCTTGAAGTCTCGATCCCTGGTTCCCTTGGTGCCTTCCTGGCACATCAGTTGTCTTCTTCTGAGCATCTGTCTTTTCCGGGTTCCTCTTGCAAATTTATTTCTGGTCTGATTCTTCCACCGTCACTGTTTGACTGACAGTCCTTCTTGACTGCTTCCCTGAAGCCTGCGTCTCTTGCGCTTTGCCACTTATGCACAGCGGGTCATCTTCCTGCCAACTGTGACCAATTTCTTCCTCCGGGATCCACAAGCTCCCTAAGTAAGTTCCTTCTTGACGATGTATCTCCTGCGTCGTGCCACTGTTGCACGATGGGACACCTCCCTTTCAGCGACGGTCACTTTCTTCCGGGATTCACAACATCCCCGGATCCTTTCTCCTGGCTGACCGTGACTCCCTGCAGCTAAGTTTTTGTCCCTACGCCGCTTCCTCAGTCCTCTGACCGGAATCACTGTGGCTCCCTTTTTAGGAACCTCTTGTGCCGCCCCAGGTTCCATGTCCACAGAGGTCGGCTCCTCCCATTTAGGTTGTACAATGGTGCTTTTTAGTTCAGCTTGGTTTGTGTCCATCCTTGTGAGCATCTGTTCTTGGCTGGCTCTCATTTCTTTCAGCAGGAGTTCCATCATCTGCTGTGACCCCATCCTGTAGTGATATTGTAATACTCGATGTAATCGTACTTCCAATATTTTGTACTAATCCTATCACAAATCTGATACCAGTTGTCATGTATTTCCTAGGTAGCTCGACAAGAAACAGTGGGTTTTGGATTAGACAAATGTTTATTGGACAATTATTTGTTTACATTCACAATTATAATAACTCTCATAATGCCTTGCACATTTCCTCTTCAATTGCTATACTCTTGCACCGGTATTCTCGGTGGAGTGTCTTTGTTCTTGGTGCTTCCTTATCGCTCGTTGAATCTGAACTATTCTTGGTTCTGTATAATAATACTATATCATTTGAGATACACCATTCAGTGCATAATATTATAGTGTGCTGAAGTGAAACTTCCAGTATTTCAGATCCACTTTAATGGTGCTTGATACTATGTTTTTAATTATATAATTGCTACAAACTTGTCCGTAGTCTATTGTTTGCTGTATGCTATGACCCTCGTGTGGTATTGATACCTCCGATCATTGTATCATATTTTGTTACTGAATAAAGTTCATGGATGCTACAATCTCCACTTATGGCTGGTGCCATCTGTACAAAACGTAGCCGATGCTGACAGTCAGGACGTTCCCTGACTTTCACATAGCATCGCTAAGTTAGGAGGGTGATTCTAGCCAAGACAACAGTAATTACAGTACTGAGTTTTGCTCTTGTAATTTCAGGCCACTAAATGTAAAATCAAGCTTCAGTGGGAGTGCAACAAACACAACAGTTTCTTATGAGATAAAGACAAATATCAGCTTGTTTGAAGAATATTTGAAAGACTGTGAAGTTCTCAATCTTTCTGTCGTTGATGAAGAGCTGATTATGATTGTGGGGTATGTCACTATTCGTGGACTATCTACATTAATGTATGAAAGTCCATATGAACATTATTTTCCAATTATGAATGAATTCAGGAATAGAATTGGTGATATCCATGTTGTATTCTGCTTGGAGCTCATTCGCCAGTTCCAAAATGCACATTGTTTCACAAAACATATTACTTCAAGTATGCAGGTTGTGAAAGAAATGTCAAAACACAGAGTTGTGACTTGCAAAGAAAATACCTTACATGGGCA
The DNA here is from genome assembly GCF_002891405.2 of Cryptotermes secundus. Classification (NCBI taxonomy): domain Eukaryota; kingdom Metazoa; phylum Arthropoda; class Insecta; order Blattodea; family Kalotermitidae; genus Cryptotermes; species Cryptotermes secundus. Next base: position 988,318 of record NW_019733326.1, read on the forward strand.
CAGGAAGAAATTGAAAAAATGCTCTAAACACTACAGAAGTTGTTTGAAGAATGGAATTCTCCCTAACAATACATCTGCACTTACCTGTGCCATTTATGAACCTCAGCAGTCAAAGGGAAATCACGTTGTTGCAGATTCAGTAATATCAAGAATTTTAGAACAGGGGCAGAGACTTCGTGATGCTATGGTTAGATCAGTCCTTGAAGATGATATAGATAACGGAATTGATGTGCTTCAGTCTGGTTGTTTAACTGATAAAATGCTGAGTACAGGGAATGAAGGCAGAAAAGTGTTCTTTGATGATGCAAAGGTCATCAAGTTTCTTTCTGGTAAGAATTTATGTTGTAAACCTAGTTATAATTAGTTTAACACATATTGACAGTTCAACAGGAAGTCTCATAATTTATTATATAAGCTTACACACTGTTAACTTTCTTCCATATTCCTTTCCATTTGTATATTGCTTGAGTGATATGCTGAGATTGACATTTAATGCCATCTTCCATGAGTAACATACACAAATATTCAATTATAGAGTAACCCTTTTATATAGTATATTATGCTTCTCATTTCCTCATCAAAATATTGTAGCGTTTATCATATTTTGGAACAGTTATTGTCCCACTATCAGTAGCTATTATGATCTTGGTGTCATTTTGTCTTTGTCCGTTGCTGTTACGCTGTAACACTACTTCTCTGTCCTCTTCTTGCACCTTGTGCTGAACTAACCTGCTGTTTACAGCACTCTCTACATCATGTTTCTGTCCTCTGCCAGTTCCTAGCCCAGGAAGAGACTGTCCTCTTCATGTTTTGCAACCATGGTTTTGTACATGTTGTAGTTTCAAAAATCCATGAGTGATAATGTGAACAAGGTGGCCCTCTACTTTCTGGAAAGGTTCAAAAGAAAAGGGAAGGGGGTGTTTCAAAAGAGAGGCTGACACTGGCCACGCTAAGCCCCCACCATTCGTCTCCTCTGAATATATTATCAGTGGTTTCAGAATAGACATGATAACATTGAAATCACTTGTTCGTGACCTGTGGCATAACTTATGTTCACGTAGCATGTTAACACTCAAAAGTACATTGCCATTTTAACCTGAAATTCCACAATGATGATAAATCTCATGCTTACAATATTACATTTTGTTGTAAAATTTAGAATTGTGTTTCAGATCAAAGGAGTGTCATAGTAAAAAGGCAGAAGGTAAAGCTCTCCTTGTAACAGGCCATGGAGGCCCATAGGGTTTGTGAGATGTCGAGGCTTCCACATTTTCTAGACAATCAGCACCACATTATTTCTTCTTTGGGTGTTTGGGTACAGTAACAGGGGACAAGGTACACAAAATGTATACAAAAGTATGCAGTCTACACAACAATATTCTGTATTTAAAACAAAGTAGACACTATCGTATCAACATACGTTTTTATTAACGCAACATATTTCGGGCATACATGATACCAGACTTGAATGTACAAGGTGTGGGCCTTCTTGGCCCTTGCATCGCAACCACAGTGATATATTGTGCCTTGCCAGACTTGGTTGTTGAATTGCATCTAACAAATTGCGCCTAATTATTCAATAAGGGTCCTTATTGTGCACTTGAGTGGCACTTGAATCTTTCAGTTAAAATTTTCAACACTGAAATAAAGTCCCCATAAATCCTACACAAACACTGCTAAATACAGAAAAAGATAAAACAACATGGGCCACCTTTACCAGAAACTAGAACCATCATTAATTTATTCTGGAATACCAACCGTAGAATTGCCTACAAGATGACTAATACAATCAAACACCATTTGAAACTTAAAGGAATACCAGGAGATATATACAACCTGAGTGGTATTTACCAGCTATAATGCACTGAATGCCCACTCAAATGTATCAGAAGGACAGGACGCACATTCAAAGTCCTCTACAGAGAACATAAATGCTCTCAGGACTCATAAAGGACATTCTAAATTCGCACAACACATTTGGAAACTGTACATACATTTGACACGATGGACCAAACCATGAAAGTATTACATATAGAAAGGAACCCGAACTCAACACATTAGAAAGATATTATATATGTGTGTGTGTGTGTGTGTGAGAGAGAGGGAGGGAGAGAGAGAGAGAATATGGTAGTCATGTGTTTGTCTGATGATGACTTTAATAACCAAAACATGTAGCCAAGCTAATTTTAGCCTTGATCTTTATATCATTGTGTTGTGATGGACTGCAACAAAGAAATTGTATATAATAACACAACAGGATGCACGAAATGAAAAAAATAAATAATTTTTGTGTTTTAATCTTTAGTCTCTAATTTTTAAATTTTATTATCTGAGTATTTAAAAATTATAACCGAAAGACTCAATTTATGCATTTAAAAACACTCAAGTGCACAATAAGGATCCTTATTGAAGAATTAGATGCAATTTGTTAGATGCAATTCAACAGCTGAGTCTGGTATCATTATACGCCTGGTGATGACCCAGGATAAGGATCGAAACATGTTGCATCAATAAAAACATATGTTGATACGATAGCGTCCACTTTGTTTTATATACAGAGTATTGTTGTGTAGACTGCATACTTTTGTATAAATTTTGTGTACCTTGTTTATGACACACAACAGGATGCATACTATTAAGATAGTAACCAGGAAGATCATACTAATTGTGTAAAGTCTGGGGTCATCTCTTTTCTTTTCCCTTCATTCAAAAACCCAGAACCAAGCCCATTGGATGACATCAAGATAGTGACCAGGCTCTCACTTTTCCTTTCTCTTCCTTCTTTGGCGGTTGAACATGATTTATGATTTTTTTTTTATTTTATGGGTTATGTAATGACACTTTCAGTATCTGGAGAATGTAGCACTGGGTGGTAGGATGTCTGATGAATTGGAAAGATTCATAAGGAAGTGATCATGTCCTAAACAAGGTACAGTCCCAGCATTTGCTTCAAGAGACCGAGGAAAATCATGAAAAATCTTGGTCAGGATAGGTGTTGATCCAGCTGAGATACATGCCTAGTGTGTTCAGATTTTGTTGTGTATAATTGAACATAATAAATAATTTATTGTTGGTAGTTATATTTATTGTTTTCATCATTTATATATCACTTGCTCTAATCTTCAGTCATTATCACAAATTATTTAAGGCTAATAATTAAAATACACCTCTTGTGAACTTTTTCTGTAGTTGCAAGTTTCTTGACGTTCACAGTTGCAGTATGTGCTATGTGTTCTATCTATGATAATTACACTAGCCAATGGAGTTTTGGTAACAAAAGAGAATTAAATCTTTAGATTAATTCTGATATGCTGATTTAAAATCTTGCCACAAAAATTACATGGTAGTGTAGTTGTTTGAGACACTGTGCTACAAGCCAGAAAGTCATGGGTTTGAGTCCTGGTCAGGTTGATTTTTGTCAATCCACCTAATCCTTCCAGCCACACTATGGCCATGGGGTTGACTCACCCTCTAACAGAAATGAGTACCAGGGATCTTTTTGTGGGAGGGTGTAAAGGGCGGCTGGCGTGTAAGGCTGACAACCTTACTACCATCTGTGAGCCGATTGTCTAGAAAATGTGGGAGCCTCGACATCTCACAGCCCTATGGGGTGTCACTGCCTGTTACACGGATAGTTTTACCTTTTTTCTCACGGCTTTATGTGTTAAGCATGAGCCAAACAACATTTTCAATTTGGTTTTGTATTTTTTCTTAGTTAATCACTTTTATCAGCAAATTTTTGTGAGAAAATTATGCTCTCTTTGTCAATAGAAGGTTATTCTCACTTAAATAATATTAACATTTCAGATTCCATAATAAAAGAGTCTTGGATAGGTAAAAATAGAAGATTGCAGAAAAACTGCGTGTTACAACACGTGACTGCTATTTTTGTGAAAAGCATTCCTGATTAATGAAAAGCAGTTTATTTCATGAATATTATTAAACAAATGTGAACATTATTGTTCTTTGTAATTTGGTAAACTTGTGCAATCGGGCTACTTGGTATTCCAGTCATATAAAGTGCAGAAATCTCAACTTTTCAGCTCACTTCAGGTTAGTGGTATAAATGACACTTCTTTTGTGTTGAACAAGGCAAGACTATGACCCAACAAGATGAAGAATATGCCATGGAGAGACTGAAGAACATGCCATCTGTTGCCAGTTTTTTAGAAATGGTTAGGGAATTGGGCATGAAGGAGGAGGTCATTGTTGAGAATGATGAGACTCCTGAAAATGAAAGTAGCAAGATGGCTGAATCAGAACTGGAAGCTGTTGAATCTTCAGTCCCCTTCTCAGAAGAGGGAATTAGTCATGAAATCACAAAGGAACGTGGTATTCATAATACTGGAGGGAAGGAAGTCAATGTTGATCCTTTAGAATCAGGTAAATGAACCCTTCAGTACATTTTTGATCAGAATAATTGTTCTTGTGTGTCCTTTATTTGTAGTTGGAGACATTTCTTTTGGTTGGTCAACGTTATTGCTTCTTCACCTGTCCTCCACCTTTTTCTCCTCCTTGACATCTGTTAGGAGGTAAGTAGGCTGAGCAGGTAACAAGGGGTTGCCATACAGGTCAGTAGTGAGAGGTGAAGGAAAGACCTTGACTGACCAAAAGAAATGTCTCCAATTGTAGTGCCTCTATATGAGGTCTGTGTTGACCTTTCTGGCCTCTAGACCCTTAAAAAGCTATCTTTGTAACATGCCATGGAGGCCCATAGGGTTGTGAAATGTTGATGCTCTCAAATTTTCTAGATTATCAGCTCACAGATGGCAGTGAGGTTGTCAGCCTTATGCTCCGCAGCCACCCTTTACCCCCAGGAAGATTCCTGGTACTCATTTCTGTTAGAGGCTGAGTCGACCCCAAGGCCATAGTGTGGTTGGAAGGTTGAGGTTAATTGAAAAATCCAATAATGTCGGGAATTGAACCCCTGACCTTCCAACTTGTAGCATAGTGCCTCAACTAACTATGCCACCATGTGCCCTCTGCCCCCTTAGGCTAGGACATTAATTTAATTTCTGAGATCAGGACAGCCATATTGCAGGTTTTATTCCACTTTAATTATCCTCATTTAATTTACAGATGCTGTTCTACAGACAGACCTCTTAATGAAGATTGTTGACAGTCTTAAAATTACAGTTCATAGTTTGGCTATAGACAATAATGAAAGGAACAAATATCAAAACTGTGTACAGTTAGACACCAGGAAAATGAATTTCCTTCATGAATTGTCTATGCAGCGTGGGACATTTTACTTTGTGGAGTTTGAACTTCTGTACCCTTATGACCTGGGAGTGAGGAGAGAGACAAAAGTAGTAAATGAAGGAGATGAAACCAAACATGCAAAGAGTAGTAGGCCGTGGCACAGCAAGGTGAAAAGGTTCTGCTCAAGGAAGAAGATTGGATCAGGTAATTACTTTGGTTTCCAGGAGACAGAATAATTCTTCTATGTATGTGTTAGAGTTCTTGTTGATTTCTTTTATTGCCATCAAAAATTCTTTAGGAAATTAACCCAGTTGCTAATCCATTTTTGATACCTCTGGTTTGTGGGTCCCTGTAGGTTAACCAGAGAATTTTCTGTCTTAATATCCACTGTCAGATAAAGGCAAGCCCCTCCCCCAGATATGCTCCTGCAGCTAATCTAGTGTGCTGGAATAATTATATTTTTTAACACTAATTGTGTTTCATTAATTGACAGAATTGAATATTTTAATAGTTCCTTACTTAATGTATGATGTTTGTCAGAATTTTAGCTAAATTTAGCTGATTTGATCACTCTTAGCGTTGCTGAATTTCAGGCTGTCACAGCAGTGGCTGTGGAGAGTATGTCTTCTGGAATGTAGTGCAGTTCAGTACAGTCAGGATGTACAGTCAGGATGTACAGTGACAGCAGGAACCTAAGTAGCTCTCTGTACCTCCAGTAACCTGTAATGGCTTGCCAAAATTGTTTTGTGGATACACCTGTATATTAAATAACTAAATAATAAAATTCTTGAGAACTCTGGCTCTCCTTGGATTAAGTAATGAGCCTGTGGAATGTTGCATCATACATTTTGAGAAACCATGACTTAATGTATAAATTTTCTTTTGTATCAGTTTTTTTTGTTCTATTTTTTATGCAAGTGGACTGATTTGTTATCTTATTTGTTCTTGCATTTTCAATGTTTGCCTGCTGTATTGTTGTTGGGAGCCACTTTAATAATGGAACTTAATTGAATTTAATTTAGTCACTATTTTAATATTAGTAGCAATACCATTAGTAGTATATATGTAAATTCTTAGCCTACTTTCCTTTTATAAGGTAAGAAAATAGGCTTGTGAGAGCACTGTACTGTCTGTGTAGCCTTCCATTTCATCCCTTGAATCGGGTGACAGTTTTCCTGAAATATGAACATTATGCCATTTGAGGCCACCCAGACCTCATAATTTTTAATTTTGTACAGCTGGTAGTAATGCGATGAATGCACGAATTTGTGATCTCAAAACAGCGCTAGTGCAACATAATGTAGGGTCCTGAAATGGTGTATGCAGACAGATTGTTTAAAAATCAACAACTTTTGATAGGATTCTTTTTTTGCAGAATGTAATGCAAAATGAGAGGTGCATGAAATATATACAGTCAACTCTCGATTATCCGGGCTAATGGTGGGGANCTGTTCGATGGCCATAACCTTTGAAGCATTGGAATCAGACATGTAAACTATGGGATGGAAATAGATCATGAACATATCTAGAAATTCTGTTTGAAATATTGTTTATTAGTTGACAGTTACAAATATGAAGTGATTTCAGATTTTGAGGTTATAGCCAGCAGCTTTAACATACTAAAAATGAAATCTGTAGGCATACTTCAGTATTCCTTGAATGTAAGAACAACTGCAACATCTATAATAATACAAGGTGGTTCAAATATGACTGGGACTGATTTGTGTGGAAACAAGCTGCACTGCGCAGCAACTGTGCGACCTTGAGAGAGTGAAGCTGCAACCTCCACCCTCCCTCCTGTTTGGGTTAGAACCTGTTCAGTCCTGTCTGGGAGTTGCTAGAGTGATGAGCGAACAGAAGGTACCATGGAGTGTGGAACAATGCATTGTGATCAAATTCCTGATTGGAGAAAACGTCATGTCTGCTGAAATTCACCACAGACTCCAACAACAGTATGGGGAAGAGTGTCTCTCACGGACCCATGTGTTTGAGTGGTGTAAGTGCTTCAGAGAGGGCAGAGAGCGCGTAAAGAATGAACCGCATGATCGTCAGCCTCAAACATCCATCACCAAGCCAAACATTGATCGTGCAGACGCACTTATTCATGAGAATAGGCTCATCACTATCAAGGAACTTGGAGCAATGCTGTCCATCAGTGTTGGTAGTGTAGAAGACATCGTGAAATACCACCTGCACTATCACAAGGTGAATGCATGGTGGGTACCATGCACTTTGACAGACGTGAACAAAATGGTGCGCATGCAAGCTGCCAGTCATCTCCTACAGCAGTTTGAAGACGAAGGTGATGCATTTGTGAAGTCTATAGTGACCACCGATGAAATGTGGGTGCACTACTTCATTCCAGAGTCCCAGTAGTAATCACGCAAGTGGCGGCATACCAGTTCTCCCAAACCCAAGAGAGCGTGGAGGAGCCATTCGGCAGGAAAAGTGATGGCAACATTCTTCTGGGACTGGCAGGAGGTTATCCATGTAGACTTTCTGACAGATGCCAGAACAGTCAATGCAGCTAATTACTCAGACCTCCAGGCAACAGACGTGAAGGAAAAGATCCGATCCAGGCGGAAGACAGATGGAAAGTGGGTAGTCTTCCTTCAAGACAATGCACGCCCCCATATGGCTGAAACAATGATGGAAACCCTCCAAAAATTGAAATGGAACCTTCTGACACATCCGTTGTACAGTCCCGATTTGGCCCCAAGTGATTTCTACCTGTTCGGAAGGCTCAAATTAGACTTGCAAAGCATGCGGCTTGTGGGCAACGACACCGTCATCCAGATTGTTCGGGAGTGAATACGCCGCCAACCACAAGCCTGTTTTGAAAAGGACATCAGGATGCTTCCAGAACGTTGGAAAAAATGTGATGACTCCGGAGGGGAGTACGTTGAAGACTGACATGTGCAAGTAAATGTTTGGCAGTTATGGTTTTTAAAAAAAAAACAGTCCCGGTCATATTTGAACCACCTTGTATTTACAATTGCAAACAAAAATTTGACTCTGTTAGTATTGAATCCTATGACTATCTGCATATGAGTCCAACATGCTGGCCCATCATCTTACTGTTGGATTTTGAATTTGCATTATCATCAGATCCCTTGTAAGAAGTTTTCCAAGGGACCAGGAAATATAATGTGAGAAAACATTGTAAAATGGTAGGCTTCAAAATATATACATAATTAATTATATCCCTTGTAGAAAACTAACAATATTATATTTTTATACTGAATAAATGGCTGAAAACACACTAAGTTTGCAGGCTTTCAAATGTACAGAACATGTTTCTATGTCATGGTTATGGTTATAGTCTTTCCGAAATATTATTCTTGCTTGAAGAATGTGTGTTTTTTGTTTTCCTTGTCTTTAAAACAAATTTAAACTAAAATTTTCCAGTTCCCAGAGGTTTCTGATTGACACTGGCACTTCAGGAAGTTTCCTAAACTCTACACTGCACAAGAGAGACTGTCGTCAGTCTCTGCATACTCTGGAAATGGGTATGTCACATTCATCTTCTCGTGAACATCTTCCAGATACACTGACTTAGTTTGTGTCGCCATCATCTTCAGTATGAGGTTCTGACATTTCACACAATTCAGCCTTCTGATAACAGTTTCCAAACTGACAGCATTCCATGATGCTGCAAGTGTTTATATGGCATGAAAGATACTTTGTAGCATTCTTTGCTGAACGTGATTCTCTGCAGAAAGTTGCAATCAAAGCACCTATGATATTTGTGTTTCAAAGATCTGATTATCCCTTGGTCCATTGGCAGTACGACTGACATTGTGTTGGCTTCTTCCTCTTCATTTACACTCTTAGGTTCTCCTCTCATGATTCTGTAGTAAGCCCTGCACTTTTTCTGAATTGATCACTCTAGCCATATGAAGTCACAAATTCAACATTTAGTTTTATGGCCATTTCTTCAACTTTCTGTTACAACACAGGACCTGAATCGGTATATGTAATACCCATTTTTGTCAAAATTACTGTAGGTGCACTGGTTCAGTCTTCTCACCTTTAAAAGTTTTTGTCTTTCTTCTGTCTGGCTGAGTACTTATACATTGCTGAAATATGTTTCTCTTTCAGAGTTTGAGGTTCTCACAGCAGTTCTGTCTTTTGGGATATAATGCCACATGGTCCGTTGAAAGTCGACCAACATTTCAGAATAACATGTTGCCTCTGAAACATCAGTTCACTTTCAATAGACCACACAGCATTATATCTCGTGATAGAACTTTTTATGTTTTTCATGTCTGCTGTAATATTATTTAGTGTTGATATTTGTGTTCCAAGTTATTCTGTGACCTTTGTGTACGTCACACATGGTTGAGCTTCCATGTTCTCAGTGATCTCCATTTTCTCAGAAACTGGTAACTCATTATTTTTTATATTTATTTTTGTTGTCATGCTGACAGCTGTATATAATAAGCAGGTCAGTTTACTTTCATGTATATTCACAAAATGCAAAACATGTTTTCATGATACATAACCTTGTATGGAAAGACCATGCTACCAGTTAGGTGTATGGAGACAGTCAAAAAGCTACATCTAATACCTCCCAGCTTCTACCACTCATAAGCACTATTGAGTGGCGCTAGGCGCTGCAACGTGTTTGATTTATATGATCATCACTTTGTTTCTCACTTATTTCTGTGCCTACATAGTATAATCTGACAGTAACTTATTAAATGGGTAGAGTGTTCAATACATGTCTTTAAAATTGCTCTTCTTATGCAGGAAATATTTTGAATGCGATATAAATGTTATTATGGTATTATATTTTTTTACCAAAGGATTTTAACTTTAGCCAGGAGACCTTTGTAAACAAGATCTTCTTAAGTAGGGTCCACTGTATCCAAAGAAGATATAAATATCATTATATTCATAGGGCTGATAGTCTGCAGTAGGGAAGTGTGCTTTTTTATTTGTACCCAGAATTTGTTAATTGTATGATGATCTGCCTTTAAGAAATTTGTGAAGTTCAACTTGAGTTTCATGTAAAGTAGAAGTTTTGATTTATCAGTATGTAACCAAATTAAATTAATACAATAGTGTATAGTGCAATATCCATTCTTTCAATTTAATTGGAATCGGTCTATTAGCCAGTTTCAAAGATGAAATTGGCAATACCCATGCAGAAACGCATGTACCAGTGGCCACTGCCGAGGTGATTCAACCTTCATCCTATAGATGTAGCAGTCATGAGTTGGGCATCTCTGAACATTCAATGTAATGGGATGTAATTACATCCCAATTTAACCACATAAAGTACAATTAAGATATGTAATGTATGAATGCATTACTCTCAACATCCAAACCAATTAACATTAGCAACGCCTTCTGTTGTTGTGCTGTGTGGTTAGTGCTTGTGTGCAGTACCAGCAGGTGACATGCTCTGCAGCTTTATGGTGAACTCCCAACAAGCAATCACCACATCACCAGTGCACATGAGATCACCTTGCTACTACATTTAAAGTGCATATGTATATGTATATAATGTACATATGTTTGTTTTTTATAGAGACGTACAGATGATGAATGTACATGACCTTTCTATTGTGCATTTATTTTATATGCAGTGTGCAGAGCACTTAAAAGCAGCATATACTAAATAAGCTTTCTGTTTTTCTAGATATTTATTTTGGACAAAGTTCATTGTACATTCTACCAACAAGCAAGACTTCATTTTGCAGACTTCTGAGGGATGGAAACATTACATTTAGGGTTTACTCTCGTCATTTACATCAGAAATTACCTTTACAAATTGGTGAAGCATGCTTAAGAATGACTGACATTTTAAAATCGGAATCCTTTATCTTTCACGATGATATAGAAATTTTATATAGAACTAAAATACCTGAATGTCAAGTGCATATAGGAGTTTTGAAGATCACAGTCCAGTTGGGGTCAGGACAGAGAAACTTTGGTAATAATTTTCTGAACAAGTTAAATAGTGATGGCATGCGTACTGAGGTTGTCAGTGACTGTGAAAATATGAAGCCTGGTGCATCTGAACATAAGCGTGAAGCCAACTTAAAACCTGTGTCAGACACAAGACTTGCACCCAGACATCATGCTTCCAGCATTTCCAGAAGGATTATTAAGAACAATGGGAGCAGTGGCATAAGTTGTGACGTAATTAAGGAAAACCAATTTTGCAAGAACAGTGAACAGGAAATCGGGTTAGATCATAGAGTGGCAGATTCTTCACTATCTGAAACAAGGTTGAATGAGGTAAGGCTTGCATTGTCATGCACATACTCATTATTATGCTTTTTTTTTTTAACCTTAAAGCTTTCAGTGTTACCAGTTATTCAGTTAATGTGTGACTTCGGCTTCCAGAAGCATGTCACATAACATGCTGAAGGTTATCCATCATTTTGGCAAATATTGCTAGTTTCCATCTTCAGCATTAATGACTTGGGAGGTTGTAGTAGTTCCTGTGTAGGTCAGTTGGTGGGTGGTGGGTTAGTTGAAACAGAGCAGCAGGTTGCAGTCAAGTAAGGAACAGCAATGTGGTTAATAAAAAGAGGTGACGAAAAATATTGTGTTGCCCAGGTTGGCTCTGAAAGAGGTGATGGGAAGATAGCACCTAGCTTTCCTGTTTCATACACTCATGGATTCATCTCAGACACTGCCGTACAGAACTTATATATATAACTGCTTTATTAAGACCGTCACAACACAACTATATCAAGGTCATGCCTGGTTTTGGCTCTGCTACATGTTTCAGCTATTATTAGCCATCATCAAGCAAATACATGGCTAACATATAGACACCACTGAACTACAGTATTAATAAAATTGGATACAATAATATTAATTATATTAAAATAATTGACATAAAAATACAATGAATTAGATTATATAAAACAAAAGTTATAGTATAAAACAAGAATAAAATTCTTTGAGTGATGCTTTACATCACTGAGTCAGTCGTTGGTTTTTGTGATTTTGTTTCGTTCCCATGGACAAATTAGAGTATTCTATATTTTGTGTATAAAAACTGTTATTGGAGGCTTGTGATGTAGATGTAGTAATATTAATGTTAATCTGAAAATGACATGAAAGTAATATTATTAAATTTTATAATCAACCATTATTAATTATTAATTCTTAATTTGTTGATTATAACAAAATCTGTACTCTACTGTGGGAATGAGGGTGTGTTAATGATCATTAAGTGGCTGTTACATCATCATTACAAAGTTTCTGATTCTAACATACATTGGTATTCGTACATTAGTGGGAAATTAAAACATAATTACACAGGACTTTTCCTATGTAAGGTTGCCTACACAAGGTATTATGTACACTGGGGTTCATAGAGTAGATTCATGGCATCAGTGTTTACTGTAATAATGATGTTCTTAGCAGAAGGCTTCAGGTATGACCTTATTCATGGCATCTGCATTCTTTTTAATGTGGAATTAACTGTTCAGACACATTATACTATTCCAGATGATAGGATCAAGTCAGAATGATGTCTGAGAGAAGGTATTTTTAAATAGTGGCAAACTGTCTAATCTGGCAAGTAATCTGCTGCCAGACCACTAGAACTAGAGGAATATAAAACAAAACTATTTCCTCAAGAGTACTGTCATGTGGGATGTAGAAGGAAAATTGTGACAGTATGTTCCTCTGAAACATTGGTGGTTGTCTACTAAATACTTGGCCTTACATCTCAGAAGTTGGTAATCTTCATAGTCACTGTTGTGAGAACCACAGATCCGACAAAATGTTTTCGTCATTCCATAAGAATATATATTGTGACATGTTGAACCCTACCTCCCCAGCGGAACGTAGCGGTAAAGTAGCGCTCACGTAATAGGCGAATCATCACCCCGCCACTCTCCCCGCGGTGACGTCACAAGTGGAGCCGAAGTGAGCCAAGCGGAGCCGAAGATAGCCGAGCCCCCGCATCCTGGTAGCTATGCAACGCGCCACGCGCGGTGACGCCACGGTAACGCGGAACCGCTTCCCACTGTGACGTGGCCCGCAACAGGCACCACTGCGGATATATAAGGGAACCGCACAGCAGCTACCAGTCAGTTGGAATGTGGGCAGCCGCCGAGTTATAACGTGGCCATTGCCAAAGATAGTTCCGAGCAAGCCTACGAGAGTGTTTTATCAAGAGTTCTCCAGTCAGCCGACTACTGTTGGAGTATAGCAGCCGCCGCGGATAGAAGATCTGGACATGTGTGTGATTGTGTAATTGGGAGCGTGTGATACAGTGATACCTAGCTCCCCTACTGTAAACGTGTAGACTACTGAACACAGAGTGAACTGATTTGCGCATAGGGTTATAAATCGTGAAACCCCGCAACAGTGTTAACAGATTAATGCGATTAGGGTTATAAAGTGTGAAACCCCGCAACTGT
>NW_019733326.1:1003097-1029123 GCF_002891405.2 Cryptotermes secundus
CTCGAATGTAGCACCAAGACATACCGGAAGTACCGATCGTCCCCCACCCATCGAGGAGACGGAAGACAATCAGGGTGCTGGAGTTGTGGAAAACTGGGCCACTTCGCGAATAACTGCCCCTACGAACAGGAAGGGTACCCAACCATTGGGAAACAAACGACAGCCGGCGAAGGAGGGCGAACGCCGGCATATGCATTAAGGCCCCCACACTATCCACTCACCGTCAAAAGGGTGAATGCCAACCATAATGAGATGACGGCCTGTCAAGAGATAGAGGCACGTCTACAAGAAGGAAAGCCGGCCTCAGTGAAAACGAAACCTGCGGCGGCACAACAAGAGGAGGTCCCCACAGTGATACCGGTCAGAGTGACAATGGCCTGCCGAGAAACAGAGGCACGTCCAGAAGGAGAAAAGCTGGCCTCAGCGAACAGGAAACCTGAGGCGGCTGACTTACAAGAGGTACCCATACAAGACGCCGAAGTAATGCCGGACGGAGAACCGAAGAAGAAAAGGCGTAGGGACCGAAACAAGCGACGAATTATGAGTAACCCGACGCGGGAAAATTGCGGACCCCAGAATAAATTGGCCGTCAGCAGGAGGGTGTCCCGCTCTGCAAGAGTGGCATGGCGCAAGAGGAACATCTTCAGGAAATCTTGGACCCTAGGAGATCATGAACCCCGGATGAAGTTGGCTGCCATCTGCTGGAAGACATCCCGTCGCGCGACAGTGGCACGACGTTGGAGAATTGCCTTCAAGAAGGAAACTCCCCAGGGAACCTTCGGATGCCAGCGGAAAGAAGTGACCGCCACCGGAACGAAGAATACAGAGGAGGATAAAGCTTGGAAGTACCCTCAATGCAACACTGGCATAAAGGACAAAGGTCTGAAACGGCGACTACGAGTCAGCAACCAATTGAAGGACCAAACCAAGAACGCCATCGGAGGGTGTAGATCAGGACAGCGATCACACCTAGGAGGGAGAAGTACTCGGGAGACTACTTTCTACGAGATATTCGGCAGGAGAATTGCGAAGCAAATAGCCGGATATTCTGTCGGATTACGACAAAACAAAATCTGGACCTTATGGAGGGGACGACCCCCTCCAAAACGGAAAAAGAAGCAGGGCACAGAAGAGGAGCCGGTAAAATAGAAGAACCGGCCTCCCCATTGAGAGTGAATGTGCCATAGAATGAAAGTGATGGATGAATGGGACACGACTGGATCTTCTGGCAAGCTAAAAGGAAACCGCTCGAGACGAGCTCGATCTTAAGAAGGGAGCCGTTGTAACAGCCGGAGACCAGATGCTGCAAGAACAGCTATGGGACGGAAAAGGAACGGGGGTGCACCGTTAGGCTATTCGGGACGAACAGCCTTAAGGAGGGAATAGTGTAACATGTTGCGCGACTGAGAACCCCCCTCCTCTCCACGGTAACGTAGCGCTCCCCGCCACTCCCCTCCGCGGTGACGTCACGCGGTGACGTAACGCGCAACGCTAACGTAACCGTAATCAACGTCCTACTGTGACGTGGCACTCATTACGCCACAGGCAAGCACTGCAGCTATATAAGTGAGCTGCACAGTGCGTTACGATCGAGTTCTACTGTAGCAGCCGCCTGACACAGTTATAATGTGGACATCGCTGAGTTAAGTAGTCGACGAGCGAGTGTGTTATCAACAGTTCTCCAGTCAGCCGACTACAGTTGGAGTATAGCAGCCGTCGCGGATAGAAGATCCGGACGTGTGTGTGATTGTGTAATTGGGAGCGTGTGATACAGTGATACCTAGCTCCCCTACTGTAAACGTGTAGACTACTGAACACAGAGTGAACTGATTTGCGCATAGGGTTATAAATCGTGAAACCCCGCAACAGTGTTAACAGATTAATGCGATTAGGGTTATAAAGTGTGAAACCCCGCAACTGTGTGATAATTAATTGTAGCCGTTATTTGTAGATTGTTAAATAAACCAATTAACCATCTCTACGGCGTCTTCAGTAACGAAACACGTTACAATATATATATAGCTTGCCATGAATGACTATGATAGCTGACCACCAAGCAGCAAGCTTGTGCTCCTACAAATATATTCAGAACAACCACACTCTGAATGAAAGAAAATCAACAAACCAATAAAACCACAAACCAAACCTGTGTATCGCATATAACCTAGAATAGTCCAAGGAATTTGCATAAGAAAAGCAGAACATTACAGCAGAGCGATTGATTCCTTCATCACAACAACTTATACACCTGATGATGGCCAATTAGGCTGAAACGTGTAGTGGTATAGAACAAAGAGATGAAGATGAGTGAATATTAACAGAAGTTGCATGTAGACAGCAAGCAGGGTGTTTAATGATCGAGGAAACCCGGCAGCAGTGTGGTTTGCACACAGCATTTCTCACAAATTGCAGCTGTATCTGCCAATAGCAGAATGAGTCATTAGCGCTGATAAACATGCACACTCTCGTTGTGCCCTTTCGTGCTATTGAGAGTGCAGTCGTATTGCTGATTCCCTCACATCAGGTTCTCTACATACACACATTTATAAGAATACTGTAAAAAGATAATACAAACTTACCCTGCTTTATAACAGGTGCTGAAAATGACCCCCTTCTGCTTGCAAACATGCCTCGCATCACATAAATAAATTATGCTCCACTTTCTGAAGTTGGTCCATGGTAATTGAACGAATTACGCATATTACGTGTATTTCATTCTGCAGAACTTCAGTGGCGCTAGGATTATTCTTGTAGACTTTTGCCTCTAGGTTTCCCTGAAGTTAGAAATCGCAAAAACTGAGATCTGGGAATCTGGGAGGCCACAGTCCCCTGCTGATTATTCTGTCTTCAAACACTTCCCGTATTGTGACCATGGTTGCATTAGCCATATGTGCTGTAGTGTTGTCTTGCTGAAAATACCCATATTGTCTTTCTTCAGCAGTCAGCTGATTGAAGAACGGATTCAGTATATCATTAACGTAGTGGTCAGAGTTCACAGTTTTGTGAAAAAATAAGGAACAAATGATTCGCTGCAGACTTACAGCACACCACAGCCCCACCTTTCCATTATGTAATGGCACTTGGCTGTATAGTACAGTGTGAGGATTTTCATCACTCCATATTCTTACATTTTGTGCATTGACATGGCCACTAACGTAAAACCATGCTTCATTAGTCATGAACAGAAGGTGTGGAGCCATGATTCCATCATGCACATTCTGCAGCAGGCAGTTGCAAAAACGAATTCGTGCTGCAAAATCTTTTTTTTTCAGCTCATGCACAACTCTTATTTTATATGGGCCAAATTTTATTAATTTTGTGGCTGTGATAGCAGATCCTAGGGAAACATCAGTTTCCTGTGCTAAGCATTTTAACAATTTTCGAGAACTGATCTGTAATCATGCCTCAATATCCTGAATCTTTTCTTCAGTCAGCACAATCCTCTTCGATTGCTTCTTTATGTCACACACTGAACCTGTGGCCTGACACTTTTTCACAAGCTTGGTTATACACAACTTTGTGGGAACTGGTGAGTCAGGATATTTATGATGAAACTTATGGATACATTTTCTGTAAGTTTTTTCTTTGCAAAAGTTTCGAGAATGAACACATGCTGTTCAGTAGTGAACTTTGTTTCAGTATAAATGTTGACTGCCTATTGACACCTCTAAGACTGACTAATAATGCGACTTACTGCAGTGACAAGATCAGACCACCTAACAGCACGCGTTTATCAGCGCTAATGACTCGTTCAGCTGTTGGCAGTTACAGCAGCACTCTGTAAGAAATGTTGTGTCCACTCTATGGTATTGCCAGGTTTCCTCAGCCATTGAGAATGTATTGTATAATGCCATATGCTTGTTGTTACAGCCTGTCCTCCTCCATAGCCTACTGCACATCTCAGAAGGCCAAGGTTTTGATGGCTTAAATTCTTACCTTGTCTGTCGAGCATTTTGGAAAGATGATATTATAACCAGTGACATCTGTTGCATGACAGGAAATCCACGTTATAATTTCCATGAGGTACTGTAAGCCTTGCCAAGTGTAAGTAATTGTTATTTGCAAATTCACAAGTTTAGGGTCATGCTATTTTGTAGTTAACCTTGGTGTTAAACTGCAGATAGGCAAACAGCAGATTGCTTTTTAGTGTGGTATCATCATATCTGTACTTGACCCAATTAGTAAATATATGTGAAACTGGGTTTGAGCATTATGTCAGTACAGGCCTCCTTATCCACTTGTACTTTTCAAACTTTGTGCCTTTGATAATAATGATTTGTTGGACATATTTATGAGGTTGTAGCAACACTTGTGCCACCTGATGTAGGCTTCTGAAATTATATATTGTAGATCTTGTAACTTTTGAATGTAAAACAGTGACATGCTGGCTTTGTGAAATCTGTATTTAGCTGTCCATATACCTTTTACACTGGCTCTTGGCCTCTGTTTGCCCACTGAATGTAAGATGTAGAACCTGTCAGTTGTTTCCGTTTGTGGAATTATAAGGAGTTTATAAATGACACTACAAATTCAATATGAAATATTGTCTATTTATTTGATAAATTTAATGTATTGGGAACTATTAAAATCTTCTCAGAAGATCAATCATGTTATTGTTGAACTGAACTGAACTGAACTGAACTGTTCTCCACCTCCATTGTCAGGTCCAGTGTGGGGGGAAGACCATACAATATTGAAATATGTGTATATCTGTCTGTCAGTGTGATGCCTTAGTTGTGTCAACTTTACTGCACACAGTTGGACTTGTGGCATAGTCAGCAAGCTAAATAGCCTATAAGCATGACAGTTTCTCTTCAGTATCACCCCAGTAAGTCATTGAATAGCTACTATGAAGCAAGCTTGTGTAATATGTCTAGATTAACTATAGCCCCAATTCCCTGTTCCTGTGTTAAACTTTTTATCAGTGATGACACTGCTTGTTTCAAAATGCCACATGGGAATTACAGGGTATACACAAAAGAATGATGTGGTTTTGAAAGTTAATAAAAAATTATCTCTTGCCTTACACGGGCACAGCCTACACCAGCAGCAGCGGCAATTCTGCAAGTTTCTCATGTGCTGCCAGCGGTCCTCTTCCCATGCTTACTGCATGGCCGCAGGGCTAGTTTCAAAGATGACATCGCAGCAGGAGAAGGCTTTCTGTGTGCTCCATTTTGAACTGTTCAGATCTGTGATTACAGTGCAGTGTGAGTTTCATGCATGGTTTTAAAAAGACGCACCACACAAGAATAACATAAGCAGGTGGTACTGACAGGTTGTAGAAACTGGATGCTTGTGTAAAGGTAAGAGTCCTGGTCGGCCTTGTGTGTCTGATGATAACATTGAAAGAGTGTGTGAGGCGTTTCAGCGAAGTCCCTGCAAGTCGGTGGATAGAGGGAGCAGGGAATTGGTCATGCCAAAAATGACGGTGTGGAAAGTGTTTGCATAAGCAGCTATGTTTTAAACCGTGCAAGATGTGATTGGTGTAGGCCCTTAAACCAGCAGACAGAGTGAGAAGGCATGACTTTTGTCAGGAGTTGCAGTTGAAAATGGAGGAAGATGGGTTCGTAGAAAGACTGATCTCCGATGCAGCCACATTCCACGTCAGTGGCAAGGGGAATAGACACAGTGTTCATATCTGGGGAACCGAGCAACCATATGCACAGATAGAGCACCAGCGTGACTCTCCAGAAGTCAACGTTTCTTGTGCGGTGTCCTGCAAGAAAGTGCATGGCCCATTTTTCTTCACTGAAGCAACTGTGACTGGCGACTCATTTTTGGACATGTTGGAAAGCTGGTTGTTACCCCAACTGAATACCAATCATGACGATTATATTCTACAACTGGACAGAGCTCCCCTCCATTTTCACAGGAATGTACAAGCATTTCTCAATTGTGTTCTTCCACAGCGCTGGATTGGACATGCTGCTGTGAATGGAGACAACAACCTTCTTCCTCGGCTACCCCGTTCACTAGATCTTACACCGTGTGATTTTTTCCTTTGGGGGTTCGTTAAAGATGGCGTTTATCTACCACCATTTCCCACATCCATCCATGAACTTCATGATCGGATAACATAGGCACTGCAGATTATTACATCGACCCCAGGGCCATAGTGCGGCTGGAAGGATTAGGTCAATTGAAAAATCCAGTGACCTCATCAGGAATCGACCCTACAACCTACCAACTTCTAGCAGAACTGTTCATACGCTCGTAAATAAATTTAGACACACAGTCGTTATTGTAAAAAAAACTAAATCATAGTGCTAATTGCTTGCTGAAGAAAAATTGGATGAAATTTATGCTGTGCTTGAACATTCTCCTTAGACATTCCTCTGGTATCTTGTACCAGAGACCGGGTTTAGAGTTTCAGATCTGCTTTGCTTCCAAAAAAGAACTTCAACATGTGTCTGCAGGGCCAGGAATGCATGTGAACAAGAATCCTTCTAGCAAATGTGCTCTGGGTGGGTTTGCTACCTGCTTCATGTTGGTTTCTTGTTTGACTTATTCTGTGACCCTGAAAATGGAGGCAATATGTGGCTCTTATGTGGGGTTTGTTTGTGGTGGTCTACATTTGTCAGCTTTGCAGCAAGCCCAAACGCTCCCAGCATGAGTTCTTCCCCTGGACCAGCATGATGATTTGTAACATTCTCTGAGATAATCTCCTTGTGCCAGTAGTTTACAGTAAAGCAGGCAGCCATTTCCATCAGCTCTTAATGGGCCATATCAAAGGCCTTTTTATATTACATCTCTTATTTTCAAAGAAATAAATTATTTTTGTGTTGCTGTAATTTTATGGAATATAGTGTTTCTGTTTCCAGTTGATTCCAGTTCTGATGTCAAAAGCTTTCCTAGATCGCAGCCAGAATAACGTTCTGGTCGTGGAATTGTGGGAAAGAAGGTTTGCTGCAGATTGTGACTTACTGATAGGGATTGCGAAACTACCTCTGAACAAGTTCTTTGTTGCGTATAGAGATCCTGTTGTTGCTGCTCAGCTTCTGTTGTCAAAGGTTAGCATATTCACATTCCATATCTGAATAAACCTGAAGCTCTTGTCTTGGTCTTGACTTTAATATTCTTGTATGTATGAGTGACTATAGATGGGGTTTGGATTGGAGATTGGATTTATTAACCATTTACAGATCGTCACTACAAGTAACTATAACACAATCACTAATTTCCACACTTTACAAATAATTACAGCAAATGCCGAATCATTTCAGTCTGCTGTGTCTTCACCAGTCGTTCCCTGGTAATGGCTTCTAACAGTGGGCTTTCTTGAGCTGCACCGACCAAGTCTTCTCTTCACAGACTCCCTTACTTCTAAACTTATCTTGGTTATAACATGTTTGTTTGTGAGGGCGTTACCCAGTAACAGCTGTGTATGCTTGCTTATTAAGAATCTGTTGCCTAGCAGCAAATGTTGTTTTGTTGTTTGTTTTGAGGTCCTTACCCAGTAACAGGTCTACACACTACAATGTAATTCATTTTCAAAATACATTTATTATTCTGCCTTATTTCTGTGATTTCTGCAGTGTGAGAAATTGAGTAACACCACAACACACATAACATCCGTGCCACTAAATTTAATGCAAGAGAATTTTAACAGATATATTTTAAAGAACTTTAATTGTTTCTATGAGCAAATAATTCCAAAAATTAACACCGAGTGTATGTATGTACAAAACTAAGAAACTGAATAGCTTGACGTAGTGGTAACTCTCTTGAATTGCATTCAGGAGGTGTTTGGTCCAGATCATAGCTTGGACACCAGCTATCCTGACTCAGTTTTTTGAGTTTCCTCAACCCTCCCAAGCAGGTGGCAGGATAGTACCTCAATCAGGTCATGACTGCTTCCTTCCATTAGTGCACAGGACAGAGTGTCCCAGCCGAGATTCAAACCAAACACCTGTTATCTATGCCAGCCCACTCAGTTTATCAGTGTTGTTTTGTAAGCATAGTGGAAGACTTACATTTATAGATATGGATAAAAGAACTTTTTTGTGTGTTTGATTTAAAAATGACTGCAGTAGACTGGTTTTCTAGGTGTTATCAAAATTATTTATAAACACAATAAAGTTCAGTGACGTTTAGACAGATATGGAACATAATTTTAAGCATCTTGTTTTGGCAGTTGGTTTTCTGTACTCTGTCTAAAATATCTTTGAGGTTATGCCTTACCTTCAGTAGGCAATCTTAAGGAAAAGAAGTCCCATGTGCTCATTGAGATCTACAGTGTGGCAGTTTTGGTTTCCATCGCATGCTGAAAACACAATTAAGTGATCTTTTTAATGATTATGTGATGATCTACATCACCGTATGATGAGTATGCACCATCATAGATGTTTTAGACACAGAGCATTGATACTGTAGCGTGTAGTCCTGTTACTAAATAATCACTCTGTAAACAACACCCTATGCTAGGAAACAAGATTCCTAACAAGCACCAATGGACCAACTGGGAAGAAGCATTCACTATGCAGTCCATGGGTCAGCTGTGTGACACAGCAATAGAAGAACAGTTGGAAGCAGTGTTTTCTATGTGGTCCACGTCGAGGTGTTATAAGCAGGAAAAGTCTATAGTTTAGTCTTTTGAAGTCTATCAGAAGAGTAGTAGGAGGATGGTGTGAGATGGCTGCCAGCCTGGGAGGTAGATGTGAGGAAGTCACCAGCCTGTTAGGGTAAGAACACAGAAGCTGAGGAGGCTACAGCATTGGAAGCCACCACCAAACAACAACTGGTGAAGACAAAGGAGGCTGATAAGACTTAGTACGTGCTGTAGTGAATTGCTGAGTGTGAATTACTGTTAGTCCTATAGTTACTTGTAGTTACAATCTGTAAGTGTTCAATAAATCCAATTACCAATCGAAATCTCATCTATAGTCGTCACTCAAACACATGACAATATGTTACAAATGGATGTCCAGTTTCAAACATTTACTAAGTAATAATAGACTGAACTGGTAGTTCTTTTGAATCCCAATATTTTGGCAAGACTTAGGAGGCATGATCTGCATGCCAAGAACTGTTGTCTTGAGTGCAGTTTCTTAAAATAACATTTCAGGTTCTGAAGCAGTAGACAATCTTATGTAGTTCCCGTAATAACTGAATATACGGATATCAAAAACAACTGCTGAATCAGTCCATCCTATTTCTGCTGGTCATAGGCAGCTGTTAGATAATTTTAAAATTCTTGATTTATGAAATGTTTCCAGAACTTTTTTTTTAACCTTTTTTACTCTTTGTCCCAATTGCATAAAAGACATAAAATCTGTGCTTCACCTGTCTTGTTATCTTTAAAATTTTTTCCAACATAAACATGAATATGACAGCCATAGTCCTGATGTTGATGGACTCCACAGATTTTTTCTTTTTAAATGCACAGTACATTGAATTTCTTTGGAGTTCTGTGCAGGCTGTTTGCTGCAAGCAGTTCATTTGGACATGTTAACGTTATGATACTCGTAATATTCAGCTGTTTAAGAATACAGCAGGATCGAAGCATACGTGGAGATCATTAAACTGGATCTTAAAGGAATGGAGGTATATTGACAGGGGATTGAGCTACTACAGAATATGGTGCAATGATGGTTCTTCTGTGTTGAGTATGACAAACATTTGACGCCCAGTATAACCAAGAAATTTCTTTGCAGAGTTAGAGCTCGCACGTGAGTGACAGAAGGCTGTAGTCTTTTGAAAATTTCTTGATTGTCTGAATAATAGTGAACTGTTAGAGGAATGCACTGTTCCATAATTAGTTTCATTATAATCAGAAATGGTAGTCTGTTCACCTTAGCAGGTGATTTAGCAAGTGAGATGATCTTGAGATGCGAAGATACCCAATCTCAGATCCAGCTGTCTTGGCAATGATATTTTTTATTAATATTGTCATGTGTCACTATTAGACGGGGTTGGGATTGGTGAATGAATTTATCACACTTATGCACTCAACTTGAAACTACAGACAATTGCAGTGGTCTCGCTGATTTTCACACTTTACAATTTGCTGTTACACCAGTGTCCTTAGTCTGCTGCACTCTCCACTAGTCATTTCCCGGTAACTTAACTGTACTCAGTAACTCTCAGAGTAACCAGAAGGTTCTTGGTTCGAATCTTGAACCCAGTGTTAGATATTGCAAGTGATACAAGTTGTTCATAAAGGAAAATGTAAATTTGTTCCTGTGCCTAACTAATAAAGTGCCATGCCATGAAGACATAGGGGAGTGAAGGTATAGCTCCACCATTCTTGACCTCGGCAGTGCATAGAGGTGAGTGCCCAGCTTCATGCCCCAGTTGCTTTACTCCTGGGTAAAGAGCCCCTGGTACCTGTTGAATAGGAGACTGGATGGGCTCCAGAGCTGGTGTGGAGTAAAGGTAAAGTAAGGAAAAATCTCTTGCCCCTGCTGGGATTCAGACTTCAGCCATCCAGCCCATAGCCCGTCGCTATACCAATGGAGCTATAGCATGCATCTTCCCGAAGTTTGTCATAAAGTTTAGGTTTTCTGACCCTCTTATAATATGTCCACTTGATAGACTGAGCAGGAGATAGGAGAATAATGTTGTGATAGATCTTGGATAGATGTGCTTGGATAAGAAGTAGTTGGAACTGGCTCAGGTTCATGTCCATTGGCTGGCTTTGGTAGTAGACATGTTGAACTTGTAGGGTTTGCTGCCATAATGTTAGTCTACTAGGAAGATCAACTTATGAGAACAAATATTTTTTTTAATTTTCTTTTTTTCACAGTATCCTGTAATTGCTGTTGATGGATGGGTAACAGTTTACAACCCAGTGACTAGGCTGCCAGCTGGTCAGCTTCATGCAATCTTGGCCCTTGGCACAGAGGACCAAGTTTGGTTACTGAAAGTAACTCGTCTTGATAACAGCAGTGATGGTGTTCGAACCACATCTACAGGAAAACTCACATCAATGGTACCTATGCCGACAGCACATGACAGCAACGATGGTATCCAAACAGCACACCTAGGTGGACAAATGTTGATGGAACCAACGCCAGCAACTTACAGTGACAATCACAGCATTCAGACATCGTCAGTAGGAGAACACACATCAGTGGAACCATTTCCATGCTCAATAGTAAACCATTATGCCCCAGTTTTCTCAGGGAACTCTAAATCTCAGGCAAGACACATCAATAATAGTGCATCAGTAATTTCGGAATTACCACAAAGGTTTTATGATCATGCATATGCATCAGCATCTTTGCAGCAATGTTCTTACCATAACAGCGACAGTGTACCTACATTAGGCACCCAAGAACCTGGTAGAGACAAGACAGTAGATGTAAGGGACTTGACAAAATCATTGCCTCATTCACCAATGGTATCACATGAAGTGAACAGCCAGTGTACAGAATTTTGGCAAAGTTCGTTTGATAATGTGGAAAGACATTTGTCATTTCAAAATACTAAAACTGCAAAACATAGTGTTCAGAAATCATGTGCCATACAAAATCAAAGGCCATCGTTAGCTTTCAAACATCCAGTTAACAGAAAAGAACAATATCCACAGGGCCACAGCTTCCAGCATTCAGCAGATAAGCTAATGGTGAAGAATCACAATGTGGGCTCCTCTGGAACAAAAGACTTCTCTCAATCCACTAGGGGCCAGCAGGTGAAGCAGTCAAGATTACAGTCAAAAGGTGATCAGTCCTTGCAATCTGGCACTGGTTGGCAAACT
The DNA here is from genome assembly GCF_002891405.2 of Cryptotermes secundus. Classification (NCBI taxonomy): domain Eukaryota; kingdom Metazoa; phylum Arthropoda; class Insecta; order Blattodea; family Kalotermitidae; genus Cryptotermes; species Cryptotermes secundus. The sequence continues at coordinate 1,014,796 of NW_019733326.1, forward strand.
GATGACATCATTAATGTCAAGCCTTCAAATAAAGAAACAAAAACCAGAGTCAGTACAAAGCACCAGGAATCACAAGCTGGTTTACCTACCTTAGATGTGACCACTTCTGAAACAGTGACATTACAGAACACCTCCAAGTCCACTGAAACCTATGAATTACTCTCTGATCTACCACTTGATATTATTTATGAAGCTTGTGTTAGTAGTACTGAAGTGTTGAATGTGCAGCCAGATGAATTGAGTGACTCACAGAGTCCCAGTTTTTCACAAAATGAACACACAAATGAAGGAGTGAGCAGTAAGGAATTGTCTTCTCAGTGTACAGAAGTATCATCTCAGGGTCCTTTTAAACTGATAAATTATTTAAAGGATGGTACTGGGGGAGGTACAAATAAAATAACTTATTCTGAATCAGAGAGAACTGATTTAAATGCAGACAGTTTTCTGGGAATCGACAGCAGGGCTTCAGATGCGCAACAGTGTGTTTCAGTGTTGGATGATTTAGAAGCATCAAAATCTGCTGAGGCTGATCCTGAAAGTAGTTTTCATGTTCATGTAGAAATAGAGAGGGCCATGCATCTCCAGTATTACAGGCAGAATGAGGGGGATGAGGCAATAGCAGGAAAAGCAACTGAGCCAAGTACCTATGTTACTTTCTTGCTTAAGCAGGGAAGTGCCAATGAATCTGAGCTGCAGATGTTCACTCCACTAGCATCACACAGTGCCAACCCATCATGGTGCTGGCATTGTGATACTTGGTTGTCTTCAGATCTCCTAACAAATGTGAGTGTCCTTTAATTAAGCATTATAATATTCATACAAGATTGACACTAGTAAGGCGGTTAGTCTAGAAGGAAACACAGAGAAAACTAAGTATATGTTGCTGTTTTGTCACCAGAATGCAGTGGAAAATCATGACATAAAGGTAGCTAACAGTTTCTTTAAAAATGTGGCACAGGTCAAATATTTGGGAATGACAATAATAAATCAAAATTTGATTCAGGAGGAAATAAAGAGAAGATTGAATTTTGGTACTGCTTGTTACCATTCAGGCCAGAATGTTCTGTCTTCTTGTCTGCTGTCTAAAATGTAAAAATTAAAATATACAGAACTATAACTCTGTCTGTGGTTCTGTATGGGTGTGAAATTTGGTGTCTGACATTATGGGTGGAACATACAGAGGGGTCAAAAAAAATGTACTCACTCTTTGATAGTCAGTATCTTTTGAACAAAATGACATGTAGTTAAAATTCTTGTGCAGAGAGAGAGAGAGTGGTATGTGTTCAAAGTGACCACCATCAGCGTCTAAACATCGTCAATGCTGCCGAACTGCTGTGGAACTATGGCTGTCAGCGTGTCTGGTGTGATGGCTGCACACGACGCTTCAATAGTTTCTTGTAGTACGTTCAGTGTAGCTGGCTTTTTGTCGATAAACTTCATCCTTCAAAGTTCCCCATAGGTAGAAGTCGAGAGATGTTAGGTCTGGAGACCATGGTGGGTACTCAGCAGCACCTCTTCGACCTATCCATCGTCCAGGTAGAGTGTCGTCCAAGTACGCCTTGACATCTCGATGGTAGTGAGGTGGAGCACCATCTTGTTGTAGGTAAAATCTCTCATCTCCAAACAGCTCTCAAATGGAAAGGAAGATCGATGTCTGAAGCATATCGAGATACAGCTGACCAGTGTTGCAACACCGCAGCACTGGAAGCTGGACTTGTTACTATCCATGGTCACCCAGATCTTTGCTTATGCAAATCATGAACAGTACCTTTGGCTTCAAATTTATCCCGAATTAGGACAGTTATTCGACGTGTTGGTGGCTGAGTTCCAAACTCATTCTGCCATTGTCGTTTAATGTTTTCGTACTTCCAGTACCACTTCAATACACCCTTGCGTTGCTCAAAGAACAAACTTTCAGCCATTGTTGCTGCTGTCTTCTGCTCGCAGCACACACGTGGCATGACACTCATGTGACTCGTGACCTTTGCCATCTGTTGAGAAAACATTACACTACCGCGCAAGAATTATAACTACATGTCATTTTGTTCCAAAGATATTGACTATCAAAGAGTGAGTACATTTTTTTGGACCTCCCTGTCTACTAAGGGTGTTTGATAACAGGTGCTGAAGAGAATATTTGGACTGAAGAGAGATGAAATGACAGGAGGCTGGGGGAAATTCATAATGAGGGGCTTCATAACTTGTACTCTTCACTAAATGTAATTAGAACGACCAAGTCACGAAGAATGAGATGGGCGGGGCATGTAGCACCAATGGGGAGAAGAGGAATGCATGTAGGATATTGGTGGGAAAACCAGAAGGAAAGGGACCACTAGGAAGACCAAGACGTAGGTGAGTGACAATATTAAAATGGATCTGTGAGAGATAAGATTGGGTGGTATGGACTGGATTCATCTGGCTTAGGATAGGCACCAGTGGAGGGCTCTTGTGAACACAGTTATGAACCTTTGTGTTCCATAAAATGCTAGTAGCTGCATGACTGGCAGCTTCTAAAAAAGGGCCCAGCTCTATGAAGTTCATTATTGTCATGCAAAATTTACTGAGATTGAAACAGTTTTTAACCCTCAACATATGATTTTTAGCCTACTTCTTTTGAAAAAGTAAAAGGAGACTTATGAGACCTCCTTCATGTCTGTCTATGTATCTTTCTCTGTCTGTCCATCTGTCTGTTTAACCCTCCCCCCCCATTTTATAGGCTTAGTAGGCTTATGAAGTCACCTTGGTGTCTATCTCTATATCCCCCCACCCCAAATTTTTCTTAGAAGGCTTATTAGATAACTTGGCTGTCTGTGTGTCTGTTTGTTGCCTTCTAATTTTTATATTCTCTATGTGGCTCATGTCATATCAAAGGAAGGAGACAATTATGTGTTCACAGAAGTTTGTGTTTTATTTGCAGGTCCCAGATATGAGTCTAGAGCACTATTGCTACCCAGCCTACTCAGTATTACATTTATTGCATAGTGTAACACTGTAAGAAAGTTCAAATTTTAAATTACAGTACATTTTCCCTTTTATGTAATTGCCATTGTCATGATTGTGGTAATGAGGTCATCATCAAGACCAGCATGATGCTATATGGAAATTAAACGTTGAATTATTTTCCATATAGAAACTAACCACATTGCTCTCAGGTATTAAACTATGAAGTTCCAGTGCATCAGCAGCTATGTACCTCAGCAATTATATTGCTGGTAAATCTAACACAAGACTCTGCCACTAAACATGGAAATTCCTCATTTTCAAAATACTGCCTTCCCACATTTCTTCCCTCTTGGTTCCTGATATTTTCATGAGCACTTTGTTTTAAAGTTACTTACCATAATTGTGATTATGTACTTTCCTCATAGTAACAGATTAGGTCTTACATCCATGGAAAATATTCAGTAAAAGACTTTTTAACCCTTTGACTGCTAAGCCTCCACAATAGAACTATTGGCTGCTTCAGAGTAAATGCAGTTGTGCAGTAAAGCACATGATACTTCCTTAGCTTACCTTCAAACAACTACAGCTGTAGATGTCATGAAAGTATGTTATTTCCTCAAAACATTGCTTTATCACACATATGCAGTCTATTGATATAAATGCTGTTCTGAGTTATTAACAGTGAGTTGCAATTTTTGGCTGTGGCTGTTTTAATGCAAGTATGCTGAGCCAATCTAGTTGTCGTGTTCAGAAAGTTAAGTTACAGGGTTTTGAAGAGCAGATAAAAACATTCTCTCAGTTAAATAAAAATAATCTCATCAGTTTATCCTGTCCTAATTTTATTAGTAACCTCAATTACATTTTATCGCTGTAATTAATTTTTGTTTTGTGGCATTTTGATAGACTTCATAGTATCTGTATCCTTTTCAAACCCAATTTCTTACAGGCATATAAAATAATTTCTCCAACATATAATATGACATTTATTTTTCATTCTGATAAATTAACATCAGTGTAAATCTGTCTGTCTATGGCTCTGCAACCCTTGTGAATATTTGCCGCTTTTTCTGTTTCTTAATCTATACACAGTTGATAGGACAGCTTGGATGAGGGATCAGCCAATTGCAAAGATGCTACCTACACACAGAAGAAACACACAGACATCCATGCCTCAAGTGGGATTCGAACCCATGATACCAGTGTTCGAGCGGACAAAGCTGGTTCATGCCTTAGACCTTGCATCCACTGTGATTGGCATCAGTGTAGATGCATACCTGAATTTTAATCTGTTGTCTATAATTTTATCTTGCAGAACTGCGAACGTATGATCTTCAAAGTTTGGCAGAGTGTAAATGGATCTTGCAAGGACCCTGTGAGAGATGTACTTTTGGGTTTTGCAGCTGTTGATTTAACTGTTTTACTATATGGAATGCCACTGGTGTCTGGATGGTTCAGTATTACGGATTTTTCAGGGCTGTGCAGGGGACATATTAAAGTAAGTTCCCACATCCTACCACTGCAGTTAGCCAACCTCTCTTACATTTTACTTAGAAGAACCCATGCCTGTAGTCTGTCTGACATATAGATAAGATCGTATGTCTTAGGCTTTTGGTTTTAACAATACCATCCATATAAAGTAAAAATTTCCATTTGTTGTTTAGTATACTGGGCTGAGTTTTTTTAAACACTGTCAGTATCTGATCTGTATAGTATTGAATGGTATGATGATTGATGAATGATGAATTGAAAAGGATTTGGAAGGCAATGGTCATAGCCTAATCAATTTACTATACTAGCATTTGCATGGATGGACTAAGGAAAATTACAAAATAATACAGTCAAAGTAATTGCTGACATTCAAACTGAATATATTGCAAATTCAAGTCTATAGGTTTTCCGGGGCGAGAAGCTGACCACTCACCTCCAACTAGTGCCAAGGTCAAGAAAAATGTGGATCCATACATTCAATTCCCCATATGCCTTTGTGGCCCAGTGCTTAATTAATTAAGCAAAAGGACAGCTTTACCTTCTTTTTACCTGTAAGATTGTAGGTAAACGTAGAGTTGTCCCTGTTCTTAATTATGCACTACACCATAAAGATGTAAAGGGGAATGGAGGTATAGTTCTTTGCAGTCTTAACTTTGGCACTGGTTGGAAGTGAGTTAGGAGGAGGTAGAGAAAACAGTTCTAGAGGGTTTAGTTTCCAAGTAGTAGTATTCTGTTCAGAATACTAGACATGTATTAGTGACTGTCAGTGAAAGGAGTCTATTTTTGTACCAGTTCACAAGAAGGGTGGTAGAACTGACTGTAGTAATTAATGTGGGATATCATTGTTACCAACTTCATGCAGAATTTTATTCAATATCCTTTGCTCAAGGTTAAGTCCATATATGAAATTATTGGGGATCATCGATGTGGGTTTTCATATAACAGATCAACTACTGATCAGATTCTTTGCGTTCCTCAATGCTGGAGGAAAAATGGGAGTACAATGAGACAGTTCATGAGCTATTCACAGACTTCAAGAAAGCCTATGATTCACTTAGGAGGAAAGTATTGTACAGTATTTTCATTGAGTTTGGGTTATCCACAAAATGAGTTAGACTGATTCATATGTGTTTAAATGAAATATGTGGTAAAGTCTGTATAGGTAAAAATGTCTGGTAATTTTCCTATCCAAATTGGTATAAAACAAGGAGATGCTTTATTGTCACTTCTTTTTGACTTTGCTTTAGAATATGCCATTAGGAAGGTCCAGGAAAACTGGGTGGGACTGAAATTAAATGGGAGACCTCAGCTGCTGGTCTCTGCTGATGATTTGAATCTACTGGAGAATATATAGATGCCATAATGTGAATCTGCTGGGAGATAACACATATGTGATAAAGAAAAACACAGAAACTTTCATTGACAGTAATGAGATTGGTGTAGAAGTAAACACAGAGAAATCTAAATATATATTGTAAGATTTTGTTGCTGTCTCATCACCAAAATGCAGGACAAAATCATGGCGTAAAGGTAGCTAACATATCTTTTAAAAATGTGGCATGGTTAAGATGTTTGGGAATGACAGTAATACATCAAAACATGATTCAGGAGGAAATTTAAGAGGCAACTGAATTTGGGTAGTGCTTGCTACCATTCAGTCCACAACCTTTTGTCTTCTTGTCTGCTGTCTAAAAACACAATATTAGATTATACAAAACTATAATTTTGCTTATGGTTTTATATGGGTGTGAAACTTGGTCTCTGACTTTAAAGGAGGCCCATAAGTTTGATTTGTCTTATTCTGGTCCGTCACACTATCAATTACAAAGTAGATAACTTTCAGTCCAGTATGACATACAGGTTTACAACACTTCAGTTTTTATTCACCTTACATGTTTCGATTCAAAAGAATCATCTTCAGAGGCGCACCACTACGAGCAGGAAGCACTGTCACATAAGATGTTTTAACATTATGCACTTAGGTTATGAATAGTGCTCACTATATCACAGTTTGCCCTATGCAGCCACGTTGACGTGTAGATTTACGTATGATGTTTCGTTTAAGCATATTTGCTGGGTATTCGATTGGGGTTTCCCACTACATGCAATGTGATGTTCACTTTTCCATAAAATAGCTTCCCTGTGTATTTGAAATTGTATTAAAAACCTTTTGTATGTTAAAAATCATGAACCAACATTGGGTCATGTTGTTTTTTCCTCCGGATGGTAGAAGATGTCGATTATTTCTCTTGGTTGTATGTTCTTATTGTTAGTTGTGTAGTTTACGTGCATGCTGTGTCTGTCGATTATTTCTCTTGGTTGTATGTTCTTATTGTTAGTTGTGTAGTTTACGTGCATGCTGTGTCTGTGGATGTTTGAGAACAGGGTTCTGAGGAGAATATTTGGGCCAAAGAGACATGAAATGACAGGAGGTTGGAGAAAACTGCATAATGAGGAGCTTCATAACTTGTACTCTTTGCCAAATAGAGTTAGAATGATCAATTCAGTGAGATGAACAGGGCATGTACCACGAATGGAGGAGAAGAGGAAAGTATGTAGAATATTGGCAGGAAAGCCAGAAAGAAAGAGACCACTAGGAAGACCAAGACATCTTTCACTCACTCATGGAGCTGAGCCCTTCTTGAGAAGCCACTGATTGTGCGGCTACTCAAGAACTTCCCAGCATTTTATGGAACCTGAAGGTCCATTACCATCTTCACAAGGGCCCTCCACTGGTCTGTATCCTGATCCAGATCAATCCAATCCATACCATACCATCCTGTCCTGTCTCTCTAAGATCCATTTTAATATTGTCTACCCACCTACGCCTTGGTCTTCCCAGTGGTCTCTTTCCTTTTGGCTTTGCCACCAATGTCTTTTATGCATTCCTCTTCTCCCCTATTCATGCTACATGCTCAGCCCATCTCATCCTCCTTGACTTGATCATTCAAATTATACTTGGAGAAGAGTACAAGTTACAAAACTCCTCATTAGACCAAGACATAGAAGAGTGATAGTATTGCACCGCGCCCTTCGTCTTCCTCTCCGCTGATTACTATTATATTATTATTATTACGAAGAGGAAGGACACAGCGCAATCGTTACTGGCCCTATTGTTGGTTCCCACGCTCCCCTAGATGGAGATGGGGTATCCAAGCTAGGAGGAGGAAGCTAGACTCAGTTCGTTGGCTTAGATAAAAACAAATACAATTTTAATAAAAAAAATATATAACAATACATAAATAACAAACGACACATTTGACCAAGAAAGTAATTAATACAAGCTCATTTAGAACAAAACAATTTCCCGTCGGCACCACTTGTGTCGACACTAGAGATATCAGGAGTTAAGCACTCCGGCCATACAAACGCAAGTCTAAATTCTGGGGGAAAAAAAAAATACCAAACCAAATCTAATAACGCGCGTCGCAAGCGTTCAAGCAATGGCTTGCGACCGCGGGCAGTCCTTACCGGCCAGCCAGATAGCACCAAAGGGGAATTTAGAACAGCCCCAGCCGAAACCAATATTTTCCACAACAAACCTGCTGGCTAGTAACCGACCTTCCAAGTCAACTTGGTCTACACGACTGCACTGTACAATTCTCCCCTTCACGAGAGGGTACATGGGACCACGTGACTGACGTCAGGATACTGCATAGTGGGGATGGAATCCATCAAGGGAAATATGATGACATCATATGTGAGCGAGCTAAACCTTAGAACGGCTCAGTATTAAAACGGATCTTAAGAGACATAGGATGAGGTGGTATGGACTGGATTGATCTGGCTCAGTACAGGAACCAGTGGAGTGTTCTTGTGAACACGGTAATGAACTTTCATTTTCCATACATTGTAAAAGTTCTTGAATAGTTGCACAACTGGTGGCTTCTCAGGAAAGGGTCAGCTCCATGAAGTTATTAGTTATTGGTTACTGAGGGGCTGAAGGCTAACAAGGGTCTCAACATAGCACACTGATGCCAGTAGGTTCGTCATTAAAACCCTAGGAAATCCCCATCCCCACCGTGATACGGTCTCCATCCCAGTTAGTGGTCCTGGGTACACTTTTTGGTGAGAGCATGGAGTCTTGGAGATGCAAGTGGGGTGAAAAGCTACTCTCTGGTGCCTAAAATATGGGATCCTTTGGCTAGGGGGGTATGCCGTGACAGAAAACTCAAGCCTGCAGCCGTATAGATGGTGGTGGTGATGTGAATTGGACTGTCAACACAGCATGAAGAAGGATATCTTCAGGGTGGAGACAAATAGGTGTTATTGCGTCTCTTGTTTATTGTAAGCAGGTGTATGTTGCATGTTTGTACCTTTACTTAGGTCATCATCAAGCAAATTCCATAAAATGTAAACTAAGTTACTTGAATTTGGTTGCCCTAATATGGATCAATATTATGCAATTTTTGTAGTTGTGAATGTAAACAATATATGAGCAAGTTAAAACAGGGTAAGCTTTTTGTCAATTTGTTGTGCGCTTGTTCCTCATTTAGGCCATGAATGCTTCCTTCCCAGGTTCTCTCTAGCACTCGCCAGTCATTCTCTCATTTGATGCTGTGTAGCCTACATACAGACAGCATCATAAAATAATCCACAAATACATTTCTTTATTAAATTTGCACACATGCAGATTTCTTTGTGTTTGAAGTTAATTCAGTTGTTAATTTTCTAGATCAGCATAATGCCTTTGGAGAATTTAAGTAATTTCAACCAGTGTAAAATACCTGAGCCAAAGATGACAGAGAAACTGCAAGGGAACTGCTGTGGTAAGCATCGTTCTGGTTGTGTGGACTGTCAGCAGGTGCAGGATGAGGAACATAATGAGAAACAGAGGAGTACAGTTACCCATCCATGTGGCGTTAGTGACAACATGTACAGTGTGTCACATGTCCCGTCAGAGACATCTGCAGCAGAGAATTCAGAAATATTTACAAGCAGAACCTCACATACTCACAGTGCATCATTACATCCTGCAAATAATGGACTGAGTGGTGTGAGACGTTGTTCTCTAAACTGTGATGCTGGGTTGCAAGGAAAAATGACATCATCACTTCTTTCCCAAGCACTCACGTAAGTATTAATATATAAAGTACTGCTTAGGAATTTAAGAAAAATCTCAAATTTTTACCTGCTGGACAGGGTTGTTGACTGGCCACAATTCACTAATACAGCAACTACATGTTTTGGGCCCGCAGAAAGTTTCATATGCAGAAATTATGGGCAGGAGGAAAGCGGCCTTCATAGTCTAGGGGTAACGTTCCCACCTCATGACTCAAGGTACGTGGGTTCAAACCCGGTGGAGGTCGTGGAATTTTTAAGGGCGGAAAAATTCAGGGAACAAGTCCTCCGGGAGGGACTTTAAGCCGTGGGTCCTGTGTCGTAGCTTTACGGCACGTAAAAGAACCTCATGTCTCAAGGAGGCCTCTGAGCCAAATTATTAAGGACATTTCCCGCCCAACAATAGTCTCTAATGCCTCTGGTAGATGGGGGAAGCATCTAGATACCACTGAGCCAGTAGAGGCCGAACTCGCTGGCTGAGTCGGGACTGATGGCACGCACCAGTATCTGTAGGGTATAGAGACTCGTAGAATATCATGCTGACGTACAATAGACCACTGGTTGCGGTGCATGGGGATACCCACCCCCTCCAGTAATAATAATAATAATAATAAATAATGGGCAGGAGGAATGCACATACTGTATACCATGGCTAGGTATAGGTTAGGCCTTTGGATCTGCATGGTTAGGTCTGACAAATATCAGGAGGGTTCTGGTTGTAAAATTATGATTAGCACTCTTCTTGAAGACCCCTAAAAAGGTCAGTGGGATGTGGTGTACCCAGTAGTGCTCCAAGTGTGTGAGGAAACTAAGGTTGTTCCTCCCTGTGTTGATATATTAGAAGCCTTGTTTACTGTTAGGTTCACATTTTCATGATCACTACTATACAGACACACTTGGCAAATATAGAAAATCCCTTTGCAATGACGCGCCACCCCACAATGGGCAACGAGGAAGCAGCTGCCACAGAGGTCATCATAGGCCAGAGTGGGCTATGTGGGGCCACAAAGGCAAGTTCAATAAAGACAACACCATGAATGAATATAAAGATGAATGTAATTATACTAATAATAACAACAACAATAATAATACATTAGACATACAGTTGTTAATGAAGCAGAATTTATGTTTCTCACATTCAGCAACAACTCATAAGGCTTCCCCATGTAATCAAGTGAGTGAAATGTGACTTCTGTTTACTTTAATCCTTGCAATAATTTTTTTCTTACAGAATATATGTGTTTTGTGCTTGTTTGAAACCCTGTTGAGTGCCTATTAAATTTGTTCCAGCAGTCTGCCTTCCATGTAAAAACGTCAAGAATCCCTGTACAGATTTTCATGAAACTGGATATTTGTGAATTATAGTAAAGCATGAAGAAAGCAGTCTTCTGGGATTTGGCACCGTGTATATGTGGTGTTAACCGACGTTTCGGAGGAACGTATCGCCCCCATCTTCAGGGTAGAAGGAAAAATATAAGAAATCCGCAAGCGAAGAGACCGTGAGAACCGGTAAAAGCAGACTGGTGTTGGAAATATACACAGCCGAAGAGATCGTGAGAACCGGTAAAAGCAGACTGGTGTTGGAAATATACACGGTCTCTTTGCTTGCAGATTTCATATATTTTTCCTTCTACCCTGAAGATGGGGGCGATACGTTCCTCCGAAACGTCGGTTAACACCACATATACATGGTGCCAAATCCCAGAAGACTGCTTTCTTCATAGTCACTGCTGTGAAAGCCTCAAATCTTATATAGTAAAGCATATTCACAAATTCAGAATTCAGTTACACCCAGGAAAAAATAACCTACACTTTACAAGAAGACCTGTGTAGTCCTTGCTATGCATAGCTTGACCATAACACGTTAAGTATTTATCAGAGCATGGACACACCACCCACAACAGGCAAAGAGAAAGCAGCTACTGCTGAGGTTGGCATGGGTCAGAGTGGGTAGTGTGGGGCACAAAGGAAAGTTAATTAAGAACAGTACCATGAATGAATAGAAGGAGGAGATTAATAATAATAATTATTATTCTGCAGCTACTCAAGAATTTCCCAGCATTTTATGGAACATGAAGGTTCATTACCATGTTCACAAGTGCCCTCCACTGGTCCCTATCCTGAGCCACATCAATCCAATCCATATAATCCCATCCTACATATCTGAGATCCATTTTAATATTGTCCACCCACCTATGCCTTGGTCTTCCTGGTGGTCTCTTTCCTTCTGGCTTTCCCACCAATATCCTATATGCATTCCTCATCGCCCCCATTCATGCTACATTCCCAGTCTACCTCATCCTCCTTGATCATTCTAATTGGAGACAAGTACAAGTTATACAAGTTATGAAACAACAATAATAATAATGATCATAATCATAATACAAGAAGCAGTCCAGGGGAAGTAGTAATGTGGCATGTTTGCTGAAAGCCAGAATTGTGATGCCAGCAGAGATGGCTGTTACTAGGGAACGGCTCTGTAAACACACCTGTTGCTAGGCAGTGGCACAGTCACTGTCACATGAAGGCTACAACAGATATGCACACAGCAGTAGAAGAGCTGTTGGAAGCGGTGTTTTCTGTGCGGTCCATGCTGAGTCTGTATAACGAGGGGTCCAAGTGAATCTTAGAGAGAGACTGTAGCAGACAGACAGTCGAGCGAGAAGCTGGTAGCTGAGGCTGGGGGCAGGTTGGGAACCCAGAGGAAGGGGAGTGGCTGTTGTTGGAAGCCGCTACCAAGCAGCTCAGTGAAGACCATGACAGAGAACACTAGTCTGTGTATGATACTGATCTATAAAGCATAGTCATGAGTGCACCAAAACCCATCTAGTATAGTCACCCCATCATGTGATAATAATAATTCTACGCACTGAAATCGAGCGGAGTCGAGTAGGGTGGGTAAACAGCAAAGCAAATTCCGGAGCCAAATAAATACAAAGGAATTTGGGCCGAGACATGATGTGAGCTGCACTGCTGGGAGTTATAGAATGGCATACCAAGGAAGGGACAGAGGATGCCAGGACAAGTTTGGGGGGAAGGGAGTAGAAGGGGAGTAAGGTGGGGTATAGATGGAGGTGTGAAAGCAAGAAGAAGGGGTTGGTGGAGCGTGGAATGAAACACGACATTACAGTTGACAGTACAAGTAATCTAACATTGGCATATACCTAACAGTGCAATACAAATGTAGACTGTACGCATACTCCACCGAATTTCTGGATGCCACTTAATTTATTGTCAGATGTTTGTATTGTAAAATAAGATTTCTGGAAGTTGAGTCTTGTGTAACCCAGGAAGGATTTATAGTTAATTTAGAATTCCTTGTGGTAATAAACATGGCTTTTCTATTTCAGTTAGTAAAATCCTGGTTGAAATCTTTTAAATTAATATGTTGGAAGTAGTGTTTTTTTTTTTAAAGTTCACTGTTTAAGGACACTGTGAATATTGAGACTGTATAACATCAATGGTAGGACAATTAATGAACACTTAGTGGATTGAAAATTGGCTGGGGAAACCAAAGTAATCACAGAAAACATGCCTCTTACCACTTTATTCATAAAATGATTTTAAAATTGAATAAGATAAAGATGATTATATGTAGAAGACACATTTCTACATATAAAATGTGTAGATCACCTGATTCATAGTTAAAATAAAAGTACAAGTTGCCACGGAGTTCATTTTTCTCTATTTCAGTGTATTTTTAATATCAATTTAATGGCAGCAGTTTAATAGCAAACGGAATTGATGGAACCCTGCTACTAGTAGATGTATGGAGTATCTGAAAAGACATTTGCAGTTCCTCCTCATAATCGTGTTTTAAATTACACCAGCCTTAAAATTGTCCATATTAAGTTGAAAGTTCAGTAAACTAGATACTCTGTGGAGTTAGAATTCCACAATAAATTTCATGCCCAATAATTTGCTCTGTATAAGAGCCTCAGCAGTGTCAGTGTGGAGTTGGGGTCTGACATTTCAGAGACTTTATCTGCTTCCATCCTCAAGGATTGATATGATGTGTGTTATGTTCATGTGCTATGTTTATATATGAAGCTCTTCTCTGTCCCAGCCCAGACAGCATGGAGAATGGTAGACAGACTCAGATGGTCCACCTGACTCACCCTCCTTCCCCACAGTCAGGACTGGGATAGACAAGAGCTTTACAAATAAGCGTAGTGTGTGAACACAACACACATTTGACCATCTTGCGCTGCTTGTCATTCCCAATGTGATCCAGGCTAGGGCACATGAGGGCTCTGTATGAATATAGTAAGCAAACACAACGCTTATCACAGTAACCCCCTGATGATGGAGACAGATAGTCCCTGATATGGTGGATACCGTTTCCATATAGACGTGGCTGAGCACCCAAGCTCCAGATCATATACATATACAGTCAACTCTCGATTATCCGGGGGCGGATTAACCGGTTTGCGGCTTAACCGGGGCTTTTTTTTTTAAGTTTATATGTTGTTTAATATTCATTCACTTTTGTTTCACATGGTGAGTTTAACACTATTTTCGCACTAGTGTGAACCGAGCTCTGCATTATTTCGTCCCGTTATGCGAACACAATGTTCTAGGGTGGGGGTGAAAGAATGCAAGAATTTTTGGAAAGTTTCAAGGACAAATACACCGCCCCAGGTTATTTAACGGTACCATCTCAGTGTGAGAGTGCATTGTGAAAGTAAGTATCAGTTTCTTAATATAGATCTTCAAGTGCGTTAGCAAAATGTCGGGGTTTAAAAGGAAGCGTGTTGTGTTAAGTATTCAACAGAAACTTGAAATTATCAATCAGCTGGAAAAAGGAGCTGTAGTTAAACAATTAGCAATGCAATA
>NW_019733326.1:1030663-1121207 GCF_002891405.2 Cryptotermes secundus
TATTGTTTTGGTGTAACTGAGTTGAACTGGAAGGACACTTTGAATCGTATGCGCAAGGATTAATTATGTGAAAGTAACTATCCTGTTGACTTAACATTTTCTTACCTAATACCATCAAGGAAGTGTAGTCAAATTGGGTTTGAGATTCTTATAGATGTTACCATGAACAGAACTATCTTCTGGGCTGTGTTGCCATGTAGTCAGTTGATGTTTTAGATGAACATATTCATGTTCACGGTGTGAGATATGCTGAGTGAACTACATGGCAAGAAGCAGGCAGCTTGTGTCTTGCTCATTGATTCAATCCCAAAGATGGAGACAGAACATTCCTCCAAAATAACTGTGAACTTGTTTCCGACACTGCATCATCATATCCCAGAATATACTAAGCTTAAAAAGTGCAGTCACTTTCATTTGTGATGGTACATCATAGCTGCTCCTTTCCGGCTTCACAAGACATGGATGGCTAAGTACCATTCAGTTTCAGTTCTGTTATACTTTGGAGAATCTTGAATTTTCCAGAACAGATTTTATATTTTTGTTGGGCTATCATAGCTCAGGCAGTTAGGGTAGCAGCCCAGGTCACGTCACGTGCGATTTATGGTGGCACTGAGGAAGGTTTTCTTCAAGCACTTAGGTTTCCCCTGCCAATTCTTATTTCACAATCATCATCTATCATTCAGGGCTGGTACAGTAGGCAAAATAGTGCCTGACATGCCAAGTGGACTCAGTCTCACCCTGCTCCAAGAAACTAAACATGTTTTTGCTTCTCTTTGCAGGCAGAAGCTTTCAGAACTGGATGAAATTACGCAGAGATTAAAGAAAAGGTTGCATTTTGTAACAGATGAAGGTTCTACTCAATCATTCTTAACTCAGATACAAGAAACTGAAATCTCCTTCAGGCCTGAAACAGCCAGTAACAATATATCAAATACAGAGGGGAGCAAAAATTTGAGAGGTGAGATATCACCCGAAAATGAAGGAAATTCAGACCTTGGCAGTACAGTTGCAAATTCTCCAGAAGTTACAGCAGGTTCCAAATATTCAGAAGACCCAAATAATAGAGAAAGTGTACATTTTAAAGTTGCAAAAGAAAACTATAAAATACCTCAAATTTCCTCTCAGAAGTATGAAAATTTTAAAAATAGCATGGTGTATTCATTGCCAAGTAATAATTTTGTTTATATTTCAAGTACTAATTCTTATCCACTACCACAAAGTAATGTAAGCAACATTCAGGGTTATTTACCTAAAAGGAGTGAGAATCATGTAGTCAGGAGGACACCAGTGAATCACATGAGCTTATTGGCAAATGCAAGTTACCCTGATGATTCCAGCAGCTGCAAGAAAATCTCTTCACATTTAAGAACACAAGGAAATCAAATTCATAATAATTGGAATGAAGGTGTTTCCAAAACTGTATCAAATGGAACAAGTGGTGAACAAGAAATGAGGTCAGATGCTGAGGACACAGATGATTTTGACAAACTGACAGATTACCTGATGGAAACATCTGCTAGAGAACTTGAATTGGAAAATGTGTTCAACCCCCTACTCTTTCACCAGTTATTGAGCACGTGCAATGAAATGTACATTTCTGGTTTCAATAAACAACATCATGTTGGGTGCCATCATGTATCGTCTCAAGTCAGGAGCAATGCACAGCCTAACAAAGATTCAGTGAAGATTTGCAGTGATTATGATGATACAACACATGCGGATATGGAAGTTGATGTTGCAAGTAGCGAGCATTTAATGTACATTCTTGAAGAAAATACACATGTTATGAATGATAGCTTGTGTATCAAGAGTAATGAAGGAAACCATCGTATGAATGAAGCTGGAACAATGGAAAGAAATGTTGGTATGACAAAAGAGAATAGAACTCAGTTTCACACAGATGGTGAAATCATGGCTAATGTTTCATCTGCATCAGACATGAACTTGATGTCAGCTGTGGAAGTAAGTAATATGAACCAGTCATCTTCGTGTGATATTTCATTAGACATAGTTGAGCAGCAATACACTATAGGTGACATAACATGTTCATGTCTCCCGTGTGTGTGTCTGAATTCTAAACATGAAACAGGAAACAGAGCCATTTCAGAATTGCAGGTCTCACACACAATAGGGAACAGTATCAGTGCTCACCCCAGGACCAGTTCTAGCAGTGATGTCGCCTTTTCTAATTGTTCAGTGAATAAATTAGAATCTTTGCATGGTGAAGACTTAGATGAAAACAGTCAAGAAACAGCATTTGTATTAAGGCAGGCTCCGGAAGGTGGGAATACAATGGAAGAGAAGAAAACTGTGAATGCGAAGGCAGTTTTAGAGGGTCCAGTAGAAATTTTCAGGATAAGCAAACCATTTCATTCAACAGAAGGACAAAAGCAAGGAGAGAACATTTGTACAAACTCCAGAACTTCTTCGGTTAGAGATGAGGAATGTCTGAATAATACATTTCTGAGACCGACCCAATTGACTCCATCATGTTTCAAGGTAAGATTAATCTCTTATAAGGAAAATAATAATACAGACTTATTTAAACAAGCAGGTTGGTCTAGAGGTAACTCTGTAGACCTACAGTTTGGAGGTGCACAGTTTGAATCTGGCCTGGGATGCCAGCTATCCTGGATGAGGATTTTTGTGATTTTTCCCAGTCCCTCCGAGCAAGATAGTTCCATGTACTGTGATTAGGCCATGACTGCTTCCTGCCAAATCCTTTCACAGTCATGATTCATCTCTCATACTACCATCCAGTGCCATGTGGTCTCAGTTCTGAAAGCATTGTTAAATAACCCACAAAAAACAGACTTATTGATAACATTCCATGCTGAGTGGTAATGCTCTAAACTTTTATCCAAGAGGCGTTCATTTCAAATCTTGGTTTGGACACAGGCTTAGTAAGTTTTCTTTTGTCCCTGCATTCAAATGCCAAAGTAGTACCTAGATTAGGCAACGGCCGCTCCCTTTCAAACCCTTTCGAATTCATCAGTCATCCTATCATTTAACGCTATGCGGTCTAAATACAGACAGCAACATGAAATAACCCACAAAAGAAATGATGCTCTGTAGGGCTTAAAATGCTTTGCCAGTTGTGACTATTGTGAATATAATCTTATGTATTGGAAACAGAAAAATTAAGTTCAGGTTGAAAGACACTTGTATACAATGCACATAACTGTTATCAAAGAAATATACATACAGTACAAAGAGGATGAACATGGGATATGGATGCTAGTTGGACAGTTTCCCTCACAATACTAATTTTCCAGCACATCAGAAAATGTCTTGCTACGTAATATCGGAATTCCACCCCAACTGAAGCTCTCTTAGATTCCCTTCTTTTTGCTGAGTAATTCAGTTGCAGGTCTTGTTATTTCATATTTCTCACAAAATAAGAGACTGTTCT
This sequence comes from Cryptotermes secundus, assembly GCF_002891405.2. NCBI lineage: Eukaryota > Metazoa > Arthropoda > Insecta > Blattodea > Kalotermitidae > Cryptotermes > Cryptotermes secundus. The sequence goes on from NW_019733326.1 coordinate 1,034,076, forward strand.
GCAGCCACCCAATGGAAGGCAAATGACAGCATTTTTGTTTTACGGTCTTGGTCTTTATTGTTATGGAAGTGAGATAAGATGATAGTTTCTGAACCTAATAATAGGAAACATTTACTGACTTAATCTCCTTTTTATTCTAAGACTATGCTTTTACAGTTTTAATGATCTTGTTAACATTTGATTTGATGTTTAAACATTTTGTGGGTAGTCTACAGAAGTGACATATACCACTTTGTATGTTTGGGGTATATTATAAGAAGGTTCCTTCTGTAGAAGTGGTTGAGGCCATGTATTTTCACATACCCTATTGGCATCAAGTTGCCAGTTGATTGTTCTCTGTTCATGGAAACATGTGGTGACTGATCCCATTATGTGTATAAACTTTTTGTATACAGTTTGCCTTGTCATTTTCAGTGCCATGCTTCGTAGCAGTTTTTTGGTGCGAGTGAGGCAGCCTTGTACATGTATAAGGGTCTGCAGAAATGTAATGCTTTGGATTTTTTTTTTTTTTTTTAAAAAACAAATCCTGCAGTGGTGCAAACTGCATTGCAGAAATTCAGATAGACTTACCCACATTCTTGTTTCAAGTTTCATAGTCCTGCCCCCCACACACACTCTCTCTCTCTCTCTCTCTCTCTCTCTCGGAATTACAGCCATTATAATGATTCAGTGTACAAAGACAGATGCAGTGCAGGATACAGCATATCCTATATCATAGTAAGGCAGCATGTGCTACTGCATGCTGTTATGTTTTATTTGAAATCTTACACTGCTGCATTCCAGCCTTTGTTGGGAGTAGGATTAAGATCTGTTTCTATACTTTGTGAATAATGCTGTTCTTTTTTCCAGCATAGGAATGAGTCAGGTGCTGAAGGTACAGAAATGGACTTGCTGAAGGAGCAGGAGAGAAAGAAACAAATGCATTCTTTAATAAATGCGGAGAAGATACAACATGTTGCGAAGATTTTTAACACTAATTTGGCGACTCAAAATATTTGACATACACTATGCTTATTTAATGTATACATCCCACATTTTATATGTTTCATTCCATTGCAGCTAAACCAGGACGTAAGTTTCATTGAAACATTTCCTGTAATCTCTTGTACTTGAATTTTACCTTCACTCTTTCCTATCCCATTTTACTTGACAAGACTGACTACCAAGTTGCATTACATCAGTGTTGCACAAAATGTGATTGTGACGCAGGACAACGTGCAATTTACAAATATACTGTAGCATGTAGACCGTTGCTGGGTCACGGTTGTGAAACGACACCCATCGCTAAGGCAGCAGATTCTTAATAAATGGGGTTATGCAACCCATTTCTGGGCAACAACTTGGTAAAAAGATTCCCACAGCAATTGACATAAATGCAACAGTAGAAAATCGGCGTTTTCTATGTTCTCCATGCAGGGAAAATATAATGAGGACAGTCAGATGGATTTGACAGTTTCGAAATCCCCCATAACTTTGGTGATGACTCTTGGTTCCTTTTTGGTACTATGGAACTCAAAGTCTTCTTTGATAACATTTTTCAGTAGCCTTTGCAGCTGAATCAGGTTGATCTGTGACTTTAGTATTATTGGGGGCAGCCTACCTGCTTTACCAGGGACTGCCTCCTCCAGTGTTGTGGCCTCAGCGCCCGAAGAATTGGTGTCCATAATTGTTGGCCTGAGAAGGGCGAAAAAGTTGTGAGTGGTTACCTCATTAGTGGGGGTGCTTGCGGCAGCAGCCGCCTTTTTTCTCTTTTATATTCAGGGCAGTCTCGGTGGTGTTGCACCACTTGCGCCTCCAGACTTCTTTGAAGCCTTCCTGCTGGGTTGGCTTTTCATTTTCTGTTGCTGCGGTGCTGGTCTTCAGAAGGGTCTTTAATTCATTCAGTGTAACTCCATATGTCCCATACAGGACGCCGGAGAGAGCCTTGTCTTCAGCAGCGCTGACTATTGATATCTTTTTGGCATGCTCCCCGACCACAGACTTTAACTAACTTCCTGTATATCTGCAACGGAATACTGCCTTATCAGCACCTGGTACTCAGACTGTAGTGAGGCACATTTGTCTGCCCAAAATTCCTGGTCCCCTGGCACAGGGACCACTACAAACTTTATGGGTAAATCACAACTGTCACTAATTGATTTTCCCCCCTTTTTCATCAATTATTCAGTCTCTAAGTTTCTTCTTTCTCCACTCCAAATCTGTCCCTAAAGCATTGACTCTCATCTAACCGGTGAGCTGTAGCCTCTACCCCGTCCACCTTCACACCAACTGAATAAGATCATCAGATAAACATCACTGTGCAACAATCAAATTGAACTCCCTCCATTAACTTGACTTCTTAGGAATTCCAGCCTCTTTTATAAATCCTCGAACAGACACGGCTGTAAGTATATGTTGCTGTCTCGTCAACAAAATGCAGGGCAAAATCATGACATACAGATAGGTAACAGATATTTTAAAAATGTGGCACAGTTCAGATATTTTGGAATGACTATAACAGATCGAAACTTGATTCAGGAGGAAATTCAGGAGAGTGAACTTGGGTAATGCTTGCTGCCATTCTGTCCAGAACCTTTTGCCTTCTTGTCTGCTGTCTAAGAACATAACAATTAGAAAGTACAAAACTACTACTGTCACATTGTCTGAGTTGCCCAATCTTGCTGGACCATGAATGTTTGATACAGCTCCTCTTCCAGAGCCTATACCTCCTTGTTGGCCACATTTAATTCTGCTTCTAAGTTGTCCTTGGTGTTAGATTCAGCCTGACTTGCTTGCATCCCTAACTCGATCTTATTTTGTTTTATTCTAATTCACCAGAAGAATCCATAACCTTGACTTTTCTTGTTTTGCATCATCATGCTCATTATATTCTTTCATTCTTTTATTTAAACATACGGATTGCTTCATGCAACACATCTTCACAAACTAAGTCTGAAACAGTGACTAGGTATGAGTTTTTACTGATAATTGCATTTAGAACTCGTAACTGCAGATTATTATAATGCTGTTACTAATTCACACACTGTACAAATCACTGCAGTACCTGCTGAGTCTTCCCAATCTGCTGTGCCTTCAAGTGCCCGTTGTTTAGTAGCAGCTCACAACAATGGAGATTCCTTTGCGTCCTTGTTTACGTCCTTGCCAACTGGCACTCGGCTGCAACTGCTGTCTGCTGACTTCCAACGATGACAACCTAATTGTCAGCTCTGACCTCTGACTCAAGATTGGCTCACCAACTGATTCACTGCTGAAGTCAATTTCATATTATGACTGATGGTCAGTCAGCCAGTCAGTCATGGAGTGAAGCCCCATGTGGGGCCCAAGACCAAATTTTTGTCACTGTGGGGCGCCCTTTCTGATCAGAGCACACATCAGGCATAGTCAGCAGTGCATGACATCTATATTTATAATTTTACATGTAGGCATTATGCACAGTCTTTTGGCAAGAGTAATATTGAATGCTACAACTTCTAGGGACCTGTGAACTCTGGCATCCATTTTGCTTCACGAGTTTTAATACAATTTTGTGATGGCCATTATTCTGTCTTCTGACTCAGCCCCATTGAGCTCTGTTATGATCTGCTGAAATACCTTTGTGACTACTCTGAATATGTCATTCGGAGATGAACTGTTTATTTTGGGAGCCTGAGCTGACTGACTTGGTACTTGTTGTTGCTTCTACTTCAAGGGAGGGGGGGTGTGGTCCTGTACAACTGAGGGCAGCTGAGGCTGCTGCTGTTGCTGTGTTTTGCTGCATAGCACTTCCACAAAGGATGATAGTCCAGGGTGGTGTGGCTGGAAGAGGACCTCCTTCCTGTTTTAGTCCTGGGTGCTCTCTGCGACTCTCTCTTTCACATCTCTTGGCATGCCTGTAGCCTCGATAGTTGGAGGGATGAGGTTACTGTCCGGCCACTAACTTGCAGATGCAGCATGTTGGTATCGATGCCATATTGCCCTTTTCTGAGTAATACTGCATGAGACTGGGATTTGTATATCTCTGCCCTGATTGCAATGTGGCAAAGGCTTATCAGTTCGAATATCTCCTGGGACATTGACATCCTGGATAAGGTTATGAGGAAGAGGAGGAAGGTTTACTGTGGATGATCTTTCTGCAGGTGATCGATGGGTGGCTTACATTTGTTTGATGCTGTAACATCAACGCAAAGGTTTACCAACCCATCTGAGATGCCCATTGCTGGAGTGGAGAATGGAAGATGCCATATCAGATCCTTCATAGGCTTCTGGGATTTGGGATAGATGGTGAAGTATCGGAGGTTATTGCTTTCAGAGTAAGAGTGGACAGTTGAAAAATCCCCCATTTTGAGACAACTTTGGTCCCATTTCTGGTGCTACAGAACTCGGATTTATTGACCACATACAGGTCATAAGTACAAGTAACTGTAACAGGCTCACTGGTTTACATGCTCTAAAAATCACTGTAACTGCACATGCTGTCTTTCTCAGCCTGCACTGTCTTCACCATTCTTTTCCTGGTAATGGCTTTCAACGGCGGACATTCCCCTTACTTCAGTTTCCTGAATTATACCCGCGCATCAGCTACCAGCTTCTAAAAGGAACAGCTCACAACTACTGAACTGCAGTAGTCCTCTGACTAACTGACTGCTCACCAACCAACTCACTCCACTGTACTCCACTGCACTCACTGAACTTGGTTGGTCAAGTCAAGTAGTCTCAGAGCAGATCCACAGAGAAAGCTGCTTGCAACACTGCTTTTATTGCTGTGTGATGTCACTGTGTATGTGGCATGTTCCTCTACTGTGTGTACGGACCATTACCTCCATGCTACAGTATCATGTTTGCATTACTCTAAATATGATATATAACTTATACTAAATGCACTAACTTTCTAGTTATTTTTCTTTGCCTTTCACTTTGCATTAGCTCATTCACAGGATTCATCTACTGTCTTATTTCCTGTGATGATACACATTATACAGAGAGATTTTTTCACACACTGCAGCAGAACACTGAACAGCTACCTTGTAGCAAGCTTAAGATTGTGTGGCAGCTGACATATACACCCCAAGCCCTGGCATGGCACTATATTTGGTCCGTATATGAGCATTCACTAAGCCATGTTATTTCCTGTATCATATGATGTAATTCTGCCCCTCTTAAGTGAATTTGGTGGCATTCATTCTCTGGGGAATAGTTGCACAGCGACCTTTCTATTTCTGGCAGTACCTGTACCTTTATTACAACCAATTTTTTAAGATTATGCAGTCACCATGAAAATAAGATACCAATACAAGGTAACCTCCAAAGCTACACTTTTCTGTGGGAAGATTTAAAGGTCAAGTTAGTACATAAGAGAAAGTATGACCTAGCAAATATTATTAAATCACAGCAGTTCTAAACAGGTTTTTCTTTTCCTCCCACCTTCCTTCTTCTTAATCTCAGTGGTCAGCATATTGTGTTGATCAGCCCGTGTGGAGGCAGATTCGAATACATCCACTGTATCCCTGTGAGTTGTAGGAAGCAACAAAAAGGGAACCAAGTGCCTGGGGGGATATAAATATGGGGACCTGACCCTCCAGTTTTGGGGAGTCCCGTATCTGAGGCAGTAAAATATGGTCATGAGTCCTGTGGGAGTCAGACCTGAAAATGACTGTGCTGGCAGTGGCAGACCCATCTTTTGTCAGATAGGACATTATGTAAGGACTGTGACCACGAGGGTTCAGCTGGAAAAAAAAATCGCTTGTCATGAGTCTGAAGGGGCTTGATGCCAAGACGAACTGATTAGCACTAAAGTTCCAAACTTCCAGCCGTAAAGTAACTCTGACTCTCTGATTGTCTCGATCCTGTCAAATGTTCTACATACATATCTCGACTCCATTGAATTACGTCTGTGCACATCAATCGTCTCATGAGTGGGCAGCAGTGGAGTTGAAGTTAATTATGGGATCCATCCAATGCTCCAGTGATAAAGACATCCATAAAGACACTATGCTTGTCAATACTGGTCAGCAATGTGGTCATACTTAGTCCTTCTCTTGTTCCTTATGGCTTTGAATGTGGGATAGCGATTTTCAAAGGGCATATCCACATAAGTGTTTGCTGTGGTCTTCTGCACCCCATTGATGGTGAGATTCAGCTGAAGTCCATTGTTGAGTTCGGAAATAGTTCAGTTCACTTGAACATTGGTTCCAATTGGTTGCATGAAAGCCTTCACTAATCACTTGAGTGCAGCATTATGACAGTGAGTAAGAGTGACAAGGTGTGGCTTACAGTGATTCAGGATGTGAGGTTAAAGTCTTCTTGGCATGTCTCATCTTCGGCATCGCTGGTCCTCATTTCCAAAACAGTGAGTTCCTCTGAGTGGCACACAGCTGTTACGAGCTCGCTGGCTGAAGCACCATTGCACAAACCAAGTGAAGTCCCCATTGTGCATGAAGTGGATTGGTGGCATTGAGACACACATTTCTTAGTAAACTTTGCCCTAGTGCAGCTTGCCCAGTTATTTTCATCTCTAATGGTCTCATAGAGTGTTCTGTAGGACATTTCTGGTATCCTTCAGTAGCAAGATGATGCCTTTGATTTGGAATTTTGGTCACTAACTAGCACCCAGAGCCCATTTCACACCCACTTTCCTTCAAATTTGTCTGGTTGCCAATCGAAAATGGAAATTAAAAATGTTAACTAATATGCTGAATTTACATACAGGCTTGGTGGTCCAGTAAAAGTGAATAGAATATACTGTAACGTGTTTTGTCTACTGAAGATGGCTTTCGGATTGTTAATTGGTTTTATTAACAACTTACAAGTCACAACTACAATTTATGACACTCTTGCGAGTCCACACACTGTACAAACCCTACACACTAATCTCTTCATGCTATCTTCAGTATAACACGCGTTCCATTTTTCTTGTTCCTGTGGCTGTCTCACACTCACTTCAAATGATCGCTGAATACTAACTGACACTGTCTTCGGCGGCTGCTACATTTTAACTAACGCCGAACACTGTCTCTAGTCACTTGATACAACTGAACTCGGTGACTGCTATACTTCAACTCAGCCAAATACTCCAAATACTAACTTGCTTTGGCAGCTGGTACACATACATTTCAACTGACTCCTTAGTAAAGTCAAAGTCACGTTGCGACTGACGGTCAGTCTGTCTGTCTGTCTGTCTATCTTGGTGTCGAGTGCAGGCTGGGGCTCATGACCAGATGTTTCTTTTTAGATGAAAGTTACTGTCCTGTCCATATGGGGTGCCCTCTCTGACGAGAGGTTGGGTCTGTCATTTGTCAGTCATAGTCGATAGTATTAGTCCATTGTCACTATGTACACTTACAATTTAGCCTTAATATCTAGCATTTATAATATCTACAAGGCCTCTGTCAGTCTAGGCTCAGCACAGCAGACTATGCCCTATTTCTAGTAGTATTTGCTACCGTGGCAGTCTAGTCACTTGAATGGTCGTATGCCTGACCGCCGCCAATTTTAAGCCTCTTACACTTTCTGTGTTGGGCTTCGCCTTGTTTGATGTTGCGAACATTCTCATCATGATTTTTTATGACTTCTGCTTGTTGCCTGCATAATTTTGTTATATGACTCCTTAGGTATTCCAGTCTCTCTTATGAACCCTCAGTCGGACAATGGAAAATGCAGCTTGCTTCACTATTGTGTGACACCATGTTTACAGAGGCGTTGCTTGGCAACGCTGCCGAGAGTTGTTTAATGCTGCGTACCAACCAGTGCGCTTCGACTCGGCACGGCACGTCACGGAGAAACACCGCTTTCCTTACTGTTGCGTAACTTGGCAACAGACTGTTTATCAAGAATCTGTCTTCGTGGTAACTTGTTCCACATCCCGTTTCCCAACAGCGGTTTGGCATGTCACAATACATTATTATATATTTGCAATTCTGTATTAAAAATGAATAAGAATTAATTATTATATTATAACATTAAAGTTGCACATTTCATAAATTATTTACATCATTTGTTTTTACTTCCATTGGACAATGACTTTTCATGTAGAATTAATTGTTGAATACACAACATCTGGTTTATTTAAGAATAGTAAAAAAGACACACTGTAATGCAATTTGGAATGGCAAAGACATGACAAGTTAAGTTAGCATCCAGGAACAGAGGAAAAATATAAAATAAACTTAGTAGGCAATGTTTTGTGTTAACTTTTTACTTATGGATACTTTGATTCTTATCTTCATTTTTGTACCGAGTCCGATGTTATTCTTACTCTCCTCTACTTGTTTGCTCTATATCTATATACCCTTATTCAGTCAAATGAATGTATGAAGTTTCACACTGTGTGTTAGTGTCAATCCTTGCCGCTTTTCCAAACTGTCACTTTCTCTTAAACTTGTATCTCTTCAGAGGCCTGAAAAACAATAACTCACTATAATTTTATAAATATTGAACCATTTAATACAGGATTAGGATATGACATTGCTGACCTTAACTTACACTTCCAATATATCGTACATGGAATCAAAGATGAGGTTATACCATGAAAACTGTTATTAATAGTAAGAGAACGTTGTTTGCACGGCTGAGCTCTTTGTATCACCCCAATGGTAACATATATCATCATATTGTGGCCTCTGTCATTATTTGCTCCCATGTAGTAGACCATTCGTTGATGATAATTTTGATTTAAATTGGAGGTGGGCTCACGCTGCCTTGTGTAGCCTCTTCTTGTGTACTACATTACATTAGAAAACTACTAAGTGAAATTACTGTTTGAAGTTTATTAATTTGTTAAAATGTTTAAGATTTTTATTTTCATAAAATTGTTCAGTACCTGATGTGCTGTGTGGTTCAGAGGGCTGGACTTTGACTGCACAATGCAGAAAATGAATTGAAATAGGAAGAAAACGTTTTCTTAGAGCAGTAGCATGGTTTAAACTGGTACAAGCAAGGTGTGTAATGAAGACATAAGATAAGAACTTCATATGAAATTGTTGCCCATTGTTGAGAAATAGTGGGAAAATTGATATGAAGGTCTTAGAAGAATGAAGAAGTAGAGGGTCCTGAAATGTGCATTGAACTAGGACCTTGGGAGAAGTTGAGGACACAAATGAGGTGGAACAAACAGTTTGCCTGGGAACAGGAGCAGGTGAAAGGCCTAAGCCAGAAGAATGATGAAAATGGCTGCATCAGTTAGGTTAAGTGACAGTCCTGAAAGTCTGAACATGAATTTTATCAAGACACTTATCTGTGTACATATATAGAGACAGGCTATGTTTCCATTCAAGCAATTACATGCTGGCTTCACTCATATTCTGTGTGTGATATGTGATAGTCCCAACCATCCAGCACACATCACAAACCTTGTCCCAAGAGGGTATTGCACCTTTGACCCAGTAGTTGGCCATGTAAGAAAGTTTATTTTTATTTATATACTAGTATATCTGGAAATGACAAACAGTCCAAAATTCGTGAATTTGTTAAGTTTCAGATTTCTGAATGTATGGTATAAATTATGTTACCATGGTAATACTTGATCCTTGTCTTCATCTAAAAATTTGCCTTTTCGGATGGGGAAATGTTGATTGAAGTACAACTCTTTAGTGTGTAGTTCACGGAGCTCATGTTGGTTCATCAACATAATTGCCGCTGTGGTGCCATTATGGTTATGCATGTGTGAACAATCACGTATTCTCTGTAAAGGAAGATAACACACACTGTGATGGCGTGATATATAGAAAGTCAAAACTCTTTTTTTATAAATTGACACCTACTGTTATTTCATGTAAGCATATTTGTCATATTTTGCATGTGATTTGATATCTCAGAGATGTACTTTTGGGAGATAATTTAATGCTAACGAAATATGTGATACTAATACAGCAGCCTATCTCATTGATGCACTTTTCAGATACAGGTATTTTATTTATTTTATGTCAAATTGACGTGTGTAGGTTAACAAGGATTTTATACATATCCGACAGATATCAGCAGGGAAGGTTCTGATATATCGAAACCTGTTAGCAATGGCAAAATGAACAATTGGGAAGACTAGTGTTTTTTAAATTTTAAACTACATGCAGTGTAGCAGCTACGTGAGAGTATACGCCTGATGATGGCTGTTTGCGGCTGAAACATGTAGTGTAGAAGGAAGCAAGACGAAAGAACTACAATAAATTGTTGCACTTAGGACGGAGTTTATGTCATATATTGTGTAGAGTGTAACAGGATGCTTAAATATAATATTTTATGTATGCTTGAGAAGTTCATAATATCTAATTTCCTGTCTGACAGAGTAGTCACTCTTCTCAACGAATGTCTAAAATTGAACATAAATTAAATGGAAACTTGTCTTCAGTGGCCAGTTTCTTTGGTCTCAAAAATAGAGACTGAAACTCAGTTTAAAATTACCTGTAAGAAATTTTGATTTGTAAGCATGGTATTAAATGTACAATAAAACAGTATATACCTTCATACTAAATTCAGTATATAACTCAGTTTGATTATTATAAAATTGTTTATCTTGTTTAACTTAAAGTCAATGGATATGCTCTTAAACCACATCTCTGAGGTTTGTTCAGCTTACCATCCACTCAATCAATTTTTACATGGTTTTGAAATATGCAGTATTGAATAGCATACAGGAATTTTAATATACATTGTTTGTAATGTTATGTAACACTGTTTTATGAAAGATTTAAAATTTTTCAGATTTCCTAAAATTATATACAATAATGGAAAATAACTTTGAGCTAGTTTGTTTTGTATTACTAAGTATGTACCCCTGAGGATGGCACTGTAAATGTTGAAACATATCAGGACAGTGATGTTATTAAACTAATTGCAAGAACTTGTATTGTAATTGACTGTACTGTGATAATAAAATTATCCCATTAGACCAATGACAAGTATTTTTTCTGCCTTCTCCTAATCGGAAGACAATTCCATGGCCATTCCAGGGAAATAAAAATTCTAGAATAGTAATAATCTGTAACAATTTGCCCAAGTTATTTTTGCACGTTCATGGAGTGTGTATGGAGAATGGTGGGAGGTCACCTGTCGTAGATACAGTATGATTCATTTGTTGTTATCAGCAAAAGGGGTATCTGTTTTAGATGCAGTATGATGCAACAACACCAGTAGTTGGTTGAGCTACTATGCTGCCAGCTGGAAGGACATTTGATTTTTCAATTGACTTCTTCCTTGGGGTTAAGGACAGCCAGCACATAAGGATTGACAACCTCATTGCCATCTGTGAGCCAACTGTTTAAAAAATGTGGGAGCCTCATTATCTCAGAACCCAGTGGACCTCCATGGCCTGTTACTGGGATAGATTTACCTTACTGATAGATTTATTTGTTATGATGATTGTTGTTCTTAGTAGTGATAGAAAATGGATATGAGATTTTGTACTTGGAATGTTAGAAGTATGTATAAGGCAGGGGAAGAAGAAATCTCAGACTCTCAAGATATTTTCAAAACAATGACCGAGAAGGAGAGTTTACACGAAATTAATAATGATAATGTAGTTAGAGTAGTAAACTTTGCCACGTTCAAAAATCTTATTGTCAAATGTACAATGTTCCCACAACACAACATTCATAAATTTACTTGAACATCTCCTGATTGAAAGACAGACAATCAGATTTACCATATTTTGATAGACAGGAGACGACATTCAAGTACACATGAGATCCGATCATTCAGGGCAGCAGATTATGATACTGACCACTATCTGGTGGTTGCAAAGGTTAGGGAAAACTGGCATTGATTAAATAGACAATGCACAGAATTCATATGGAGAGGTTCAACCTTAAGAAATTAAACAAGGTAGATGGAAGGAGCAGTATCATGGTGAAATCTCAAATAGGTTCACATCTTTGGAAAACTTGGACACTCAGGTGGATGTTAATAAAGCTTGGGAAACTGTTAGAGAGAATATCAAAATTTCAACCCAAGAGAACCTGGGTTATTATGTACCGAAGAAGCATAAGTCATGGTTCAATGAAAGATGCTCAAATTATTAGACCAAAGAAAACAAGCCAAATTGCAATGGTTACAAAGTGAAATAAATGGGGGAGGGAATATCTGAAAGACAAAATTGATAAGCTTTCAACACACAGTAAGAACAAGAACATTAGAGATCTATATTGAGGAATAAATTACTTCAAGAGGGGTTAGCAACCTAGAAGTAACTTAGTGAAGGTTGAGAATGGTGATCTGCTTGCAGATTCCCACAACATTTTGAATAGGTGGAAGAACTACTCTCAGTTATTGAATGTACATAGGGTCAATGATGTTAGGCAGATAGAAATATAGCAGCTTAGCTGTTAGTACCTAATCCTATCACTTCTGAGGTTGAAAGTGCTATTGCAAAATTGAAGAAGGTATAAATCACCAGGTAGTGATCAGATTCTGTCAGAACTGATTCAAGCAGGAGGTGGAATATTATGTTTAAGATTTATAAGCTAATTACTTCTATTTGGCATAAGGAAAAAATGCCTGATCAGTGGAAGGTGTCTGTTATTTTACCAGTTCACAAGAAGGGTGATAAAACTGACTGTAGTAATTATTGGGGGATATCACTGCTGTCAGCTTCATATAAAATTTTATCAATATTTTTCCCTCAATGATAAGTCCATATGTAAATTAAATTATTGGAAAACATCAGTGTGGGTAACAGATAAGCCACTGATCAGAGCTTTTGCATTCTGCAATAGGAGAAATGGTAGTACAATGAAACAGGACATAAGCTATTCGTAAACTTCAAGAAAGCCTATGAATCAGTTAGGAGGGAAGTATTGTACAGTATTCTTATAGAGTTTGGGGTACTCTTGAAACAAGTCAGACTGATTAAAATGTGTTTACATGAAACGTATAGTAAAGTCCATATAGGTAAATATTTGTCGGATTTTTCTATCTATAACGAACTAAAAATAGATGCTTTATGGCCATTGCTTTACAACTTTGCTTTAGAATATGCCATTAGGAAGGTCGAGGAAAACCAGGTGGGCCTGAAAGTAAATGGGACATATCAGTTGCTGGTCTATGCTGATGATGTGCATCTACTGGGTGATAATATAGATACCATAAAGAGAAACATGTAAACTTTAATTGACGCAAGTAAGGAGGTTCATCTAGAAGTAAACACAGAGAAAACTAAGTGTATGTTGCTGTCCCGTCACCAAAATTCAGTGCAAAATCATGACAAAGATAGGTAACAGATATTTTAAAAATGTGGCACAGTTCAGATATTGAGGAACGACTATAACAAGCCAAAACTTGATTCAGGAGGAAATTAAGAGGAGCATGAACTCGGGTGATGCTTAGTACCATTCTGTCCAGAACCTTTTGCCTTCTTCTGTCTAAAAACATAAAAATTAGAATATACAAAACTATATTTTTGCCTGTGGTTATGTATGGGTGTGAAACTTGGTCTCTGTCATTAAGGGAGGAACATAGACTGAGGGTGTTTGAGAACAGGGTGTTAAGGAGAATATTTAGACCGAAGAGAGATGAAGTGGCAGGAGGTTGGAGAAAACTGCAATGAGGATTGTCATAACTTGTACTCTTCTCCAAGTACAATTAGAATGATAAAGTCAAGGAGCATGAGATGAGCAGGACATGCAGTGTGAATGGGGGAGAAGAGGAATTCATATAGGATTTTGGTGGGAAAGCCAGAAGGAAACAGACCACTATAAAGACTAAGTCATTGGTGGGTGGACAGTATTAAAATGGATCTTAGGGAGATAGGATGGGATGGTATGGATTGAATTTATGTGGCTCAGGATAGGGTCCAGTGGAGGGCTCTTGTCAACATGGTAATGAACCTTCGGGTTCAATAAAATGCTGGGAAGTTCTTGAGTAGCTGCACAATTGGCAGCTCCTCTAGAAGGGCTCAGCTCCCTGAATGAGTGAGTGACTGAGTCGTTCTTGGTGCGTTATTTAATGATGCTTTCAGTATTGAGACAGTATAGCATCTGAAATAGGATGACTGATGATTTGGAAAGAATTTGGAAGAAAGTAGTGGCCTAATGAAGTTACTGTCCTGGATTTTTCCTGGAGGGTCTGAGTAAAACCACAAAAATCCTTATGGTAGCCCAGTGTCCCACATGAAGTTTGTACTGAGCAGCTCCAGAATGAAATTCTAGAGCCTTACTGCTAGACTGACCTGTTCTGTATTGTTATTGTTGCTGTAAGTAATAGTGTTGTGTTGGTATCATTAACAAATATTAACCTTAACTGCCCTGTTATGTAATACTGGTTCAATGCATCAAGTGTTAAACCAAATAAGTAACTATACAAACTCAGAGAAAATGAAAACTCACCCTATACTTATCCAAAATTAATTTTTCACTTCTAGTTGCATTCAAGTCCTCTTCAACTTTGCAACTTCTGCACAGAAACTGCCTCATATGTAAGTGCCAGTAGTCCCCATATGGCTGTTTCCCACATTTTGAGCACACATCCACATTCACAGGGCAGCATTTAACATCTGTACCAGAATCTGATACCTTATGACCTCCAAAACTGTGCCTGAACTGGATGGGCCTCTTTGGTGTACATGTGTTGTAAACTCCTACACTAAAAATGAAATGAAGATACACCATTACTTCTAAAATGTAACTTTCATAATGCATGTGCAGTTGACAAAATATAACCATTTTAACAGTCAGCAATCTGAATTGTTACATTTTCTCAAGGTCATGCAGCAAATTCAGGAGACAGGATAGGTCAGTGACTCAGTGTGTCTGGCTGGGTGACCGTGGAATCAATTCAGTTCAGTTCCCAGCGGAGTCAGAATGTTTTCCTTTTGCCATGTTGGCCTAGAATTGGGTTCACCCAGCTTCGTACCAAATCAGTACAGCGGGTTCTTTCCCCAGGCATAATGTGGCCAGAGCATTAGGCTTTCCACCCAAACTATACATCTACTACTTTTGGCATCTTACATGGAGGTTTGCGTTCTAAAGATGGTGCATATAGTCAGAATTTCCCCTTATAATTCCATAAATCGCCCATGATGTACATACACGTACTTTTGTATATCCCCTGAAATTATTATTATAATAATTACATGATGGAGTGACTATAGACCGGTTTTGGATAGGTAATCTGATTTTTTGGACGCCTTAACATACAACTTGTGACCGCAATCTAAAATTCACTATCACACACAGACTAGTGTTCACAGTCATGGCGTTCACTGTGCTGCTTGGCAACGTTATCCAACAGTGGATGTTCCTCTACTCCCAGGCTGGTGTCCATCTCAAACAAACCTCCTAGAGTCAGAGTTACTTTACGAGTGGCTGTTTACTTCAATCTGTTCGTCTTAGTGACAAGCACCTTGAAACTCACAAACAGCAATCATATTTTCTAACTGAACACATATGGTCATAGTCCTTATGTAACTTCCTCTCTGATGAGAGGATGGGTCTGTCATTTACAATTGCTGCTGGTCCTCACCAGCGCAGTTATTCTCAGATCTGAGTCCCACGGTGGGCTCATGACCACTTTTTACTGTCTCAGATTCGAGGTCCTCTGCCCCAACCAGGTCCTCATATTTATATCCCCCAGGAACAGGGTGAACAGGTTATACCCCCAGGCACTGGGTTCCCTTTTCGTCACGTACCATTTTGAAAACGCCAGTTCTCGTCCCACTTGAAGTCAAAGTCAAAGTAAAAATTGCTTTACTACTGGCAGGCTACTGCCAATCAGTTTGTCTTGACATCATGCCCCTTGAGACCAACGACCAGAGATTTTTTATCAACTGATAAGTTTGTTACAAAAATGTTTGAAAGCCCTGGATCTGGACAGATCCTCTGGGTAAACGACATAGGCTAAAGAAAATGGGTATGAGATTCTGTACTTGGAATGTTAGAAAAATGCATAGGGCAGGTTCGCTCAGGGCAGTGGCGGGATAAATCTCAAAATATAGGTTAGATTTAGTGATAGTACAGGAGGTCGGATGGGATGGAGGTGGCATTGAACCAGCAGGCGAATATACATTTTTCTATGGAAATGGGAATGAAAATCGTGAATTAGGTGTAGGTTTCTTCGTACATAAGAGAATCATATCAGAAATTAAGTGGGTAGAGTTCGTTAGTGATAGGATGTCATATTATATTTAAGCATCCTGTTGCACTTTATATGATATATGACATAACTACGTCCTAAGAAGTAGTGTATAGAGAAGAACAAGATGAAAGACCTATAAATATAGTTTGCACTTAGGACAGAGTTATGTCATATATAGGTTGTCATACAATACTGAAAGGTCGCTGGTGTGATATTCTTCTGAATGTTCGTGCCTTGTATTCTTCTCCAAGTATAATGAAAATGATCAAGTCAAGGAGGATGAGGTGGGCAGGGCATGTAGCACGAATTGGGGAGAAGATATTGGTGGTAGAGCCAGAAGGAACGAGACCACTGGAAAGACCAAGGCGTAGGAGGGTGAACTATTTTAAAATGGATCTTAGAGAGATAGGATGGGATGGTGTGGACTGGATTGATGTGGCTCAGGATAGGGGCCAGTGAAGGGCTCTTGTGAACGTGGCAAAGAACCTTCAGGTTCCATAATATGCTGGGAAATTCTGAGCAGCTGCACAGTTGGTGGCTTCTCAAGAAGGGCTGGGCTCAATGAATGAGTGAGTGAACTCTTGCGATTATAAACCTTATTTAATGTTCTCTGTAATGAGAAGATGGTATTGACTCTTATGAATATGCTTGGCTTTTCGTCAAGTGTACTTTTCGCACATATAGCATGTTATTGAAAATCCTTACTTTTGCACTACACAAGTCCTCTGTCAGTACAGGCTTTGCAGAGCAGATCATGCCTATCTTACGTATCTTATACTACAACGGCAGCTTAGTCACTTGGACGGTTGTAAGCTTGACCACCGCCATGTTTAAGCCTCTTTTATTCCTGCCTCAGTTCGTCTAACTGCTTTTAATATAACGTTGACATGGACCGCAAGAGAACACCGCTTCCAGCAGCTCTTCCATTCCGTACGTGTCGCGGCCATTACCTAGCAACGGACGTCTTTACAGAGCCGTTCCATAGCAACGGCCACCTCTGATAGCTCCACAATTCTGGCTTTCAGCAGACATGCCACAATATGTTATATAAAGTCCCTGTGCTTAATCAAGCACAACGCTATGAAGACGTATGGGTAGAAATAGCTCCACCATTCTTGATGACAGCAATAGACAGAAGTGAGTGGTCAACTTCACGACCTGTCCGCTTTACCCCCGGGGAAGGAGCCCCCGGTTGTATTGTGTAGGAGGCTGGGTGAGCCCCACAGCCGGTCTGGATGCTGTGGGTTAAAGAAGACTCTTGTCCCTGCCAGGAATCTAACATCATACTTCCAGCCCGAGGTCTTCGTTATACGGGCTGAACCATGTAAAAGTAAAATGCACAATAATTTTATTTTTAATTACATAAAAATAGGGACAGATGGAATAATGCAAGAATAAACAAGGAAAACAGTACACTGGTGGGGTAGTCTGGGCTTCTTGTCGATTCGAGAGATGCAGGGCAAGGCATGGGTGACGGAGAGCGAGTCGTGGAAAA
The DNA here is from genome assembly GCF_002891405.2 of Cryptotermes secundus. Lineage (NCBI taxonomy): Eukaryota > Metazoa > Arthropoda > Insecta > Blattodea > Kalotermitidae > Cryptotermes > Cryptotermes secundus. Next base: position 1,051,606 of record NW_019733326.1, read on the forward strand.
ATAGCCCGCCATATTTTTGGAGGTGGGAAGTGAATGTGTATGGTTGAATTCGCGGAAGTTAACTGCGACTCCACTGCATAGTCTTGGCACGGTAATTGTCATTAAATAACCCACAGAAGAGATCAAATTTTGACAATGCTAAACCAGTTTAAGATCCACATATCCTTAAATGGAAGTCTTTCAGTGAGCCTCACAGGAACACTGGGGAAGGAGACAAAAATATAGACAGTTCACCCTTTCATGATCGTTTAGTACTAATGTGGATCCTGTTCGGGGGTGATGTCATCAGGCATGCGTATACTGCGATATTCATTTTCCATGGGTCTGTAGTACATTGTGTAGACACTTCAAAGGTTGAAGAAAGCAGTCTTCTGGGATTTGGCACCGTGTATATATACAAGACTGCTTTCTTCATAGTCACCGCCATGAAAGCCTCAAATCTTACATTTCAAAGGTTGGCTGTACTCGATCTGGTTTCCATAATGCCAAATGTTTAGTTATTTAATTCTGTGTTATTAGTGCCAGCTGCTGGGGTAATTCATTCCGTATGGTGGCAGGCTACGGCAGTGTTCGATTCCCACCAGAGGCAAGAGACTTTTCTCTTCACATCACCAAAACTGGCTCTGGGGTCCGCCCAGCCTCCTATCCAGTGGTTACTACAGGATCTTTCCCTACGGGGAAAAACGGCCACGTCGTGAAAGTAACCATTCACATCCATCTAGTGCTGAGATTAAAAACGCATAGAGCTGTGCCTCCACTCCCCTCTCTGTCTTCATAATGTAGTGCTTAATTAAACACAGGAACATCTTACTTTTAACTTATTAATGGCTGTGGTGAGAATCAGACCTGGAATGTCTTGAATACTGTGACCTATAGACCCATTTGTAGGCAATCCCGTATACCCGCGGGATACAACGCGCACAACAGTGGAACGTTTATTGCTAGGTAACAGCGCAGTAAAAACGCCTCGTCAACATTAGAGGCTGTGCTTTATCCGTGGTCCGTGCCGAGGAGTTGTCATGAAGACAACTGACGCTACAGTGTATTTGAGGGTTCAATTGTGGAGTGTTAACCAGCGGCAACGGCGTGACCACGGAAGCCGAAATATTTGTTAAGATTCGTTACCAGGAAACACTGCAGAGGAATACCCATTGTGAAAGTCAGTTACCAAGTAAAGACTAGTGAAAGTAGACTGAGAAGACTTAGTGTGGGCTGATTTGTAGTATGAATATCAGCAGTAATGTTATAGTTATTTGTAGGTACGCCCTGTAAGTGCTCAGTAAATTTATTCACCAATCCAAATCCCGTATATAGTCGCTAATACAGGTGACATCTATGCTAGGAGATAGTATATTATTATGATGATTGATGAATCTGGCAGTGTTTTCATGAATGCCCCTGGGATCACGTGAAAATACAAAGGAACCTGTAATTTGTTTAAAATTTGTTCCTTTTCCCCCCCAAGATCTGGAAAGGAACATGAAAATGCAACGTGAAATCTTATCATTTTCTATATAAATTTTCATGCTTCTATTTTTCTTTTCTTTCTCCCATATTTTTTCCTATCGCACATACATCAGCGAATGATGCGTCCAGGCCTGTGATCGCCTGTGATGAACGCCATTTGTCACATGCTGACACACATTTCTTAAATAAAGAAAACACACGAGTAATGTGACTATAACCTGTCGCACCATCTGTTAACACTCTGCGGTCAGTACACACATGAGCCGTCAAATGGAACCTCATTTGCAACTGAAGGTGACGCACAATGTACGTTGCGTTTCTGCTCGTTTTTCCATTTACATAGTATTCATATATGTGAGAAAGTGTTGTGGTGGTGAAAAAGAAGTCGATCCCAAAATTACGACGGATGTACACATCTTGTATTCTTTATGCAAGAATTTAGTTTTTGTTATGTCATCTGTATCTACGTGCGCTTCGCTAGCACCTGAACGGTTGGGCGGATGTTATTCATATCTGGTATTAAGACTTTATTGGTCATAGGTGAGTATGAGGGCCGCGCCATAGCTCAAGCGGTTAGTCGCTGGCTTCCCACGGCGGCGGCCCGGGTCTGGTCAAGTGGGATTTGTGATGGACAAAGTGGCGCTGGGGCAGGTTTTCTCCGAGTACTTCGGTTTCCCTGCCAATCTTCATTCCAGCAATTGCTCCACAATCACTCTCACCTATCATCTGGGGCTGGTACAATAGGCCAGAAGTGGCCGCAGTACAAGGGACTTAGTCCCACCCCACTAGCAATACAAAAAAAATAAAAATAATATTGAGTATGTACTTTCCCGCTCCAGATATAGAGACCCATCAGATGGGACATAAAAAATGACAATTTTCTCTCAAGTGGCGACTTATTACGAACTTTTCCCCAAATAAAACGCAGATTTCATTGTTGTTCGATTTTCAGCAACTAGCAGTGGTGTGCTGAACAGTGACAGCACTGTAAAAGATAAGGCAAATTTGTCCCTGTGCCTAACTAATTAATCATTACGTCATGAAGGCGTATGGGGGAGTGGATGTATAGATTCACATTTTCTTGACCTCGACACTGGCTGGAGGTGAGTGGTCAGCTTCAAGCACCGGCCGCTTTACCCCCGGGGGAAGACACTCCGGTACTCATAGGATAGGAGGTTGGGTGGACCCCAGAGCCGGTTTGTACGATTTGGAGAAGAGAAAATTCTTGACCCTATCAGGACTCGAACTCCGACCCCTCAGTCGTCCAGCCTGTAGCCAGTCGCTATACCGAATACGCTACCCGGCTCCGAGAATACTGTAACTGTAAAGTAAAACTGTCCCAAATGTTTAATTTATTAAGCACCACGCCATAAAGACGTATGGGAGAGCAGATATACGTAGTTCTACAATTCTTGACCTCACAGTATGTCAGCTTTACGCCCCGGTCGTTTTATCCCCAGTATCCACCAGATAGGGTACTCTATGGGCTCCAAAATCGATCTTAGCGCTGTGGAAAAGAGAAAAATCTCTTGCCTTTGCCGGGAATCGAACCCCAGTTGTCCAGCCCGTAGCTCTTCACTACATCAACTGGACTAACCCGGCTCCACCTTTGAAAGTATTTCGTTTTTGGAAAAGAAATCATTCTTCAGTTTTTGACTGAGTTTCATGTTTTAAGCCTCCCAGAGTACGAAAAGGTTGTTTTTCGAATGCAGTCTGGGTGTCCTTATATGTATGTAATGTGCTTCTCTTTGAAGGTTGAATTTTAATAATTTTCGGCACTTTGAGAGTTTATTCGTCGTGGGTCGACACCCTTGAATATGAACTTTCTACATAATAATAATAATAATAATAATAATAATAATAACAATAACAACAACAACAACAAATTAGGGGTTCTTCAAATTATCCTCCTCAAAACAAAATGGCGATTTTCTCTGAAACTGTTCCAAAGATTTTGAGTAAATATTTTTAATTTGTGAAGATTGCTGTCTCTTCACTAGTATTCACTTAGTAAAGTAAATCCATCCCTGTAAGAGGCCGTGAAGGCCCATAGGGTTGTGAGACGTTGAGGGTCCCACATTATCTAGACAATCAGCTCACACATGACGGTAAGGTTGTCAGCCTTACGCGCCGGCCGCGCTTTACTCCCCAGAAGCTGAGTCAACCCCAGGGCCGTAGTGCGGCTGGAAGGATTAGGTCAACTGAAAAAAAAAAATCCAGTGACCTCATCGGGACTTGAACCCGCGACCTTCCGGCTTGTAGCACAGCCCCTCAACCAACTACGCTACGGCGTGACCCCAGTATTCACTATTATTTGTTATATAGATTTAAGAATAGACACAAAAATTTATGTCCTTACCCAGGATTGTTATTTTTTATTCCACACACGCGTGGAGTAGTTGAACTGAATGGATATTTGTTGCACTTTACATTTGAAGGAAATAAACGTAGGTTGTAGGTTAATGGTGATGGAGTCTCTGAAACACCGTGCTTGAAACGAGGAGCTGTGTTTACAATTCCGCCAACACCACGTTTGCTCACTACCTGTACGAAAAAAAAAATAGAAGTATATCAGAACAGAACGGAGTGTCAACCTCCTGAAACAGATTTCAAGTTCAGAATTGTATGTGACATTTTGGAGGGATGATGTTAGATTTTATAAGTTTGAGTCATGTGCCATGGAACACTTCTTTGAGACGAAATAGTGACAGTGCTCTTCAAGCATGTTATGAGGGCCGCCTCGACATTTTCCTGATTAACCTTCTTTTTTTTTTTTTTCATCACACAATGTCCAATCCAAATTGAATAGCGCAATAATTAAATAGTATATTGGAAGAAACGAAAGAAAATCTTACGATCTTTGACATCTAATTAGGAAAATTGATGGTCACACACATAATAGATACATACAAATTTAATTACTTTAATATTTAATCAATGACAAAAGGTATTAATACCGTGTTGCTTTGTGTGACAGACATATACGTGGAAGTTTATGTCAAAACAAGAACACAATTTCATAATTTTAATAACCTTCGCCTGTGTTTTGACATTTCTGAAAGAAGCGGCTGTGCAGCTCCCAAGCGCACGACTTCCCCTGCCTTGACTACAGCTCTGTATATACAGGGTTAGCCTAAAAGAAAGAGACACTTTCAAAGTTTTACAGAAAGAAGAGTTTTAATAGCATGGCCGAGATACTTACAGGGTTTGAAAAGTACACCCTGAAGTTTACATGGGTAAGTTACAAGTGTTCTTTACATTCACTTTAGGTGAATCCCTCACATGCTCTACCACAGCTCTCAGGTTTTCAGTTCTCCATATACGAACGTTGTGTTTGTTCACCGTACCACTAATGTGGTTAAACTAGCCGGTTAAAGAAATCATTACTTCCTTCATACCGTTGCTGCATGTCCATACAGAATGAGTGACAGAGGATTTTGTCGTTTTCAGTGAGGTTCTGCAATAATTGCAACCGGTAAGGTAACATTCGTGCCGGCCACGGTAGCCGAGCGGTCTAAGGCATGCACTGTCTTCGCTCGCTCGGAAGCCGTGATCGTGTGTTCGAATCCCACTCAGGGCATGGATGTTTGTGTGCGTTTTTCTGTGTTTGTCTACAGGTAAAGGCCTTGCGACGAGCTGATCACTCGCCCAAGGAGTCCTACCGTATGTGTAAGATCTAGAAAAACCGAAGTGAACGGAGTTCATGGAGGTAGGCCTAGGCCCACTGGGGCTGTAGTGCCAAGGAAAAAAATGGAACATTCGCAAACGTTTACGCAAGATATTCCACACAGTCTTTTGTGGAACTTGAAGTTCTAAACTTGCACGTGTTGTCGACTTTTTTGGGTTGCGCGTGTAAGTTTCACGAACACGAGTCATTTAAAATATTTATTTTAGGCTAACCCTGTATATATAAAAGGGTGGCCGGCGGGTAAAGCTACACTTCACCCTTAAAATTCTAGTCCATGTTATTTCTACGTAATCGCAACATATTCACATCAATACTGCTATATTCTCTTTACTATCAGGTACATTTGAGTTCATTACAGGATCAATTTCAAAGCAGAAGGGTATATCAGTTGGGAAGCGCAGAGATTAGCCAAGTGAATCTGATAGACAATATGACAGTGTGGTGTCACTACATAATGTTTGATGTCTTTACCTTGGTGCGTATTGAATTGAAGGCAGATGTGATATCGCTGGTACCATATGATGTTGGCGCAACAGTAAGTAACACTTCAGGCATATATTGGCATTCAAAACGACTTATGCCACATTTCATGGGTAAACATTCCCTCTCGATTGAAGAACCAAACGCAATTCTTTCTTTCTTCTTTCTTGTTACTATGTAACTGAAATCTATAAAGGTACAAAAAAAATAGAATGAAGTAAACCTTCAAACTACTTCATAAACTATACATGCTCCCCTCTCCTAGTTATTTTAAATGAACTCATAATTACAGAACATAATGAAATATACTGTATTAAAATTATTCCTAAATCATACAAATTGCTTTAAACGGCTTAACCCTTTATTGACTGGAATTATGCTGTATATATGTAAATAGAAAGCGCAGTTGGTATAGCGACTGGCTATGGACTGGATGAACGAGGGTTCGGAGTTCGAGTCCTGGTAGAGTAAAAAATTTTCTCTTCTCCACGTCGTCCAGACCGGTTCTGTGGTCTACACAGCCTCCAGTCCAGTGGGTACAAGGGGCTCCTCCCCCGGGGGTAAAGCGGCAGGGACGTAAAGCTGACCACTCACCTCCAACCAGTGCCAAGATCAAGAATACATGGCTCTATATATCCACTCCCCTGTACGCCTTCATGGCTTATAGTGCTTAATTAATCACAGTTACAACTTTACCTTGTACTTCACACGAAACGTCTCCGCTACAAAGATCAGCCGGTGAATGCTGTTTAGAGATATAATCAATATTTATTGTGAGAACCATTGGAACATGAAAATACACTCTGTGGGCAGAACGCAGAGTTCCAGTAGCAGGTGGTACAAATAGATCTACTGGACTTTGATCGGTTACATTTAAGTTTGTAAGTAAATTTTCCGGCTGCCCTCCGGCGGAAAATTGGCTGTCCCTGCCCTCTGAAAAGAAACTGCCGGCGCCCATGTTTCTGCTATCATGGTGTTGCTCTCCTCATTTTCGCCAATCACAAGCTAAAGTAATACCTAAATTAGGCCAGGTCTGCTTCCTTCTATGTCTTTCCACTTCATTTACACACATCCTGCTGTCCGGTGCTGTGCAACGTTTGCGCATTGCAATTCCGATTATCGGTGTGAGGTTATCTGCTGTCTAGCTTATCCTTGTAGATACACAGGGTGCCAGTCAATGTCCCTCGGCTCGTCTATCCATCCGTCTGGAGAACTGCAGGGTGAGTTTGCATGAAATTTGGTATTCGAGAGCTTCACGAAGTATTGTCGAGGCATTTCAGATTTTTAATTTAAACTGGGAAATTTTAAAGTCCGCTTTACATGACAAAGTACATGAGTTTCTGCGCACATTTTGCTAAATATATATACAAGCGAGAAAGAATTCGAGAAGAAGTTACAGAGCAAAATGAAACGCGTGTTTCAATACAATCTTGAACACATCGTACGTTATACTTAAATTTCCGACCCTTTACATTCAATAGTTACATAGTACAGCTAAATTTACACCTGAATTTCTCTATTTTCAGGACCAGAGAAAGGCAGGTTTTAATTCAAGCCACCTTACAAATTTCGCTAATTCGCGCTACACGTAACGACGTTGACGAGGAATGAACAGCTTGCTCCTGTGTTCACACACCTGCAGGTCCCCTCTGCGACCAGCACGCACCGACACGTCAAAACACATTCGAGAATATCTTGTCGGTCCTCTGGTGGTCTGTTCTCGTTAGGACCTACAGATAAGGCGAGTTTCTCTGCTTCCACCGGTATCATGACGTGTTTCCAACAGCCTGAAGTGACTAGCTAAAATAGTGTGAAACAATTAAATGTTATATTTGTAAACCTAATGCACGAAATTACATACCTGTCGGTGATTTCACCGGATACATTATTTAACTAATCTCTTATCGGTTTGATTCCCGTCCAGGAAGATAATTAAATCGTCGGATTTAAACCTGAAGATGGAGGCGATATGTTCCTCCGAAACGTCGGTTGACTCTCAATGGACTGCACGGCGTTGTATCCCAGAAGACAGAACTCTTCGTAACTGGATTGGGTTCTGCAGCGTTCACGTACCATGTCTCGGAACCATGAAGAAGTTGGCTAGACTTTTGGCAGACTCAGCCATGAGATAGCCACTTATGCACGACATCGTAATATCTAGGAGAGATTATCCTCACTCCACCTCTACCCCCTCCAAATCTATATGCCACGTCATGCAGCATCGCGTGCCTGGCGAGACGTTACCCTCCGTCCTTTCGTGTCCTTTGTTGGGCTCAGCGGGTTCTTTCACATCAGTGTCCACCAATAAATTAAGTAAATGCCTTGATTGTTACATTATTCAAAATTCAACGAAGCGTTGTTTCAGTTCTGCATGCAAATCGTTTCGAGGTTTGGAGGCCATCGCACGGTTTCCAGTCCGAACCGTGAAGTCAGTTTGTAAGTGATTATATGCACAGTATTCTCAGCGACTCGATTTCTTGCTGACGTGAAGTCAGACCATACGAATGTTTTAGAAAGTGTGTGATGCTGAAGGTGAAGTTAGTGCTGTGCATAATAATGAATCACGACATGAAGGCATATGGAGGAAACGATGCAATAAATTGAAAAAAAGAAAGTGGCCAACTTTAAGTCCTGGCCGTTCTACCCGCGTCGGAAAATCCCCCTGTACACTCTGGTTAGGAGGCTGAGTGGGCCACAGAGTTGATCTGGACACAGAAAAAAAAAAGAAGAAGAAATATTCCTGCACCTGCCTCCAGTCGAACAACTATTCGTCCTTTGTTCAGCCCATAACCTAATTATTGTACTGACTAAGGTACCCCGGCCCTCCTTATCCACCATAAATGTAGGTACATGTAATTATGGGCGATGCCAGAGAAGTTGCTTACTAACTTACATTTAAGCCGTTTACAACCGTTTTAATGATAGAATAATATTAAAAAATAATTTTTTGTGTTAATATTTTATGTCTTCTTTTTCCAATTTTTGTTTTTTCATAAATCTTATGTGGCAAAGGGCTGCAAATTATATTTCTATGTGCTCAAGTTTATTGGAATCAGTAAACGTAACAGGGTTCCAAACAACATTAGCATATTCAAGTTTAGACGTGACTAGAACAACCATACAGCATCAGTACACTTTCTAAGGTGTAATTTTATTGCACGTGGAAAAATAAAATTTACATAACGATGAAAATGAAATTTACAATCAGTATGCACGCCTAAATCCCTAATAGAATGCGTTAGCAATATAAAGGAATTTGCAAGTGTATACTGATAATTCAGATCGATTGTCTTGTTGGTAATACAGATTACTCTAATTTTACTGAAATAATAATAATACATTTTTTATTTTTTTACGTGCTGAGTTGAACAGCCAATGGCCAATTACAGAGTCAGCACGAATACAAACAACAGCAGCAGTGAGACAAACACAGACCAAATGAAGAAACGAAAGCAACAACAAAATACAAATAATAATGAGAGCAATAATGATAATGATAATGATAATAATAATAACAACAAGAGCTCTTTTTTCAGTGAATGAAAGTCACTGTCAACAAGGAATACCGTCTTTTAAAGAACGCATATGGAAATCGATTGTCTTTTTCTTTTCGGAAGACTTTACACATTTCCAGTCTCTTTTCTTTTAAAACGGAGAAGAGTCTATTTGAAACTAAGAGTGTGTTTCAATCGATCAGTTCCCCTTTCCATGTCTGAGTTTGAGCAGTTGACTCTCCGTACTTAAGTATAGAATATGTTACTATTTATCCGGGATGTAATGTGTGTGTGTGTGTGTGGAAATAGCCTAACGCAAACGCAAAAATAATAATGATCTACTTTCTGAGTTCTAAACTTAGTTTTATGTCAACTGCGAAACCTCTGTTCACATTAGAGAGTTCAGACGTTTCGTCTGTTCGTGTTGGAATAATAAATAAAGTTTAAACTTCTTCTGGAATCAAATTGATTTTTTTTTTCTTCAGTAACTTGGCATTCTGTCGGCGCTGCAAAATAACTAGGCATTAACAAATTCCTTTTTCAGTTTTACGTATTACATCAGTAAATCTGCAACAGAGCCGTTACGCTGCTCATCCTGGAAATAATCTCACTGTTCCCTAAATGTAAGAAGGTTAAGCTATGCCTGTAACAGGCCGTGAAGGTACATAGGTTTGTGAGACGTCCAGGCTCACACATTTTCTAGACAGTCGGCTCACAGATGGTGGTGAGTTTGTCAGCCTTACGCGCCGGCCGGCCGCCCTTTACCCCCCAGGAAGATTCCTGGCAGTCATTTCAGTAAGACGCTCAATCGACCCCAGGGCCATAGTGCGGCTGGAAGGATTGTGTCAATTGAAAAAATCCAATAACCTCATCGGAAATCGATCCAGCGACCTTCCTGCTTGTAGAATAGTGCCACAACCAACTACACTATCGCGTACCCTTTCCACTGTTCCCTACCAAACAGAAATTAATACTTTGACAATCAAACTAAGTTACAATCCATTATTAAAAAATAACTTTCCCAATAATACATATTTCATGATTGGTATGAAGAATTATACTGATCTATATACAGCCTAGTTATTGAGTCTTTTTCATTTTTCTATTGAGTTTTTTGAAACAGGCGTTAGACCACTTTACAGTCTCACACAAGTCTGTTCTAAGTTATTTTATATGCTGATTTTATATTTTTCTTTGCTCTCCACCTTGAGATGTTACATATTTATTGTCGTTTCAACATTTTTACTAGCCTTACAGACAAAGGTTTTATACAATATGTATCGCTATTTCTGTTGAGATTTTTATCACGAGTAGGACCACTTTACAATCTCACACACGTCTGACTTAAATACACGTATTATTTTTGGGCACGCGGTAGCGTAGTTGGTTGAGGCACTAAGCTACAAGCCGGAAGGTCGCGGGTTCAAGTCCCGATGACGTCATTGGATTTCTTTTTTTTTTTTCAATTGACCAAATCCTTCCAGCCGCACTATGTCCCTGGGGCCGACTCAGCCTCTAACAGAAATGAGTACCAGGAATATTCTTGGGAGTAAAGGGCGGCCGGCGCGTAGGGCTGACAACCTTGCCGCAATCTATGGGCCGATTGTCTAGAAAATGTGGGAACCTCAACATCTCACAGCCCTATGGGTCTCCACGGCCTGTTACAGGGATACCTCTACTTTATTTTACTGGATTTTATAAATCATGGTTAACACTGAATCTTGCCCAAGTGCATACAGCCATCTACACTGATGGTCCTCTAAAGGTATCCCTGTAAAAGGCCGTAGAAGCCCATACGGTTGTGAGATGTCGAGGCTCCTAAATTTTCTAGACAATCAGCTGACATATGGCGATGAGGTTGTCAGCCTTACGCACCAGGCGCCCTTTACCCCCCCCCCCCCTTCCCAGGAAGTTTCCTGGTGTTCATTTCTGTCAGAGGCTGAGTCGACCCCAGACCATAGTGCGGCTGGAAGGATTAAGTTAATTGCAAAATCCAATGACCTCATCCGGAATCGAACCCGCCACCTTCCGGATTGTAGCATAGAGCCTCAACCAACTACGCTACCGCGTGCCCTCGACGCTCCTCTAACTACACACAAACACACACGTATATTTTCGACTCAGCATATTGTTTTGTACATAATTCTTCATTTAGTACCTACACAACACAATTTTTATGTTCGTAACTTTTATCGGGGGCATGTACTGTCTTCGCTCGCTTGGAAACCGGGATCGTGGGTTCGAATCCCACTCAGAGCATGGATGTTTAGTTTGTGTGTGTGCGTTTTTCTGTGTTTGTGTACAGGTAGAGGCCTTGCGACCCGCCCAAGGAGTCATACCGAATGTGTAAGATCTTAGAAAAACCGAAGTGAACGGAGAAGTTCATGGAGGAAGGCCCACTGGGGCTTTAGTGCCGAGGAAAAAAAGAAAGGAAAAAAAAAACTTTTATCGGGAACATTTGGGATGAACGGAAAATGCGCTGCTTTGGTTTACTGAGAGGTGTTAGTTACGTGATACATATTTATATAACGAACACTAATAGCTGTAGTTAATTGCTCACTGGTCCGTTTCCTTGAACGGTTTCAGGTAATACAAATTCGTACTACGTTAAGCTTGTCATATATGACCAGGGATGGAAACGGCTCTGGAGAACTTGATAGACACCCAGGGAATGACCAACACATGTTGCCCTCTGCCTTTACAAAACTCGCAAGTGTTTAGCTTCAGTGCTACATTCGAGATCGCTACATACATAAAGTGTGTGCAACTGTCATGTTGTTGCCGTGGGGGTCGGCAGGATATTTTCTAAAATGTGCTTACAGACTTAAACTTAAGTCATTTAAGATTAGGTTTACTGATCACTCTAGAGTACGAGTTTTCTGCATAGAAGAATAATTTTGGAACAAGAGTTACTCGTATTTCTTCTGGGACATAGCACAGTGCAGTGCATTGAAAATCAACCAAAGTTTCAGAAGAAAATGTCGTCTCAATCTTCAGGGCCGAAGAATAATCCAAGCAAGAAACCAGCATGAAGCAAACAGCAAGCGAAACTACCTGCTTCATGTAGGTTCTTTTTGCTTGCTCTATCCTGAAGATGGAGGCGACATGTTCATTCGAAATTTCGGTTGACTTTAAAGTAAGTACACGGCGGTATATCCTAGAAGATATAACTTTTCACAACCAGCAATGTGAGAACCTCAAATCCTACACTTGCTAAACATCTTTAATTTTTTATATTAACCTGATAATTGACATCTTTCCTTCCTTTGTTAAATTTTTAATTTGTAAGATTCCAGAAGGTGGCCTGACGTTTGCGACCTAATGTTGGCACCAAAAGCAATTGCATATGCATATTAATCTCGGCCAGGACATTTGCTCTCCTGATTGAGATTTTTCTTGGTGGTTGCAGTTCTTCCGGACATTAAAATTGAATTATGACAGCCTCGTTCCACATCCTTTCCAAATCATTATGTACTAATTATTCTACAATTCGACGCCATATATAGTCTGAGCTACTCACAGCATCATGAAATAAATCACAAATAGTGCTAGCTGCTACGAATTCATGATTGTTCATGATGATGCATTTATACGCAGCGCGATCCACAATAATCATGGAACTGTACATGCACGCCATCTAGTAGCTGCATGCAGTAGTGCTATCTAGTGAGAGAGCACTGTAATCACTGTAATAATGACTATTTCCTGTGCAAGTGAATCGTCTTTGGTCGCGTTTGACATGAAACGTTACATTTATTAGGACATGAGTACCACTATACTCTGTGGAGATATGACTAATGAAATGTCAGTGGTGGCAGAAGTCACAGAACTGAAAATAGAGGTAGAAATTAAAAATTTCCCTATGTTTAACTAATCAAGCACTGCGCCATGAAGGCGTATTGGGGAGTGGATGTATATATCCACATTTTCTTGACTTCGGCACGAACTGGAGTTGATTCTTATTCAAATTTAAGCAACGAGGATAACTGCAAGCTGAAACAATTATTATTATTATTATTATTTCACTCATACAACTAAATACTGAATTTTGTACCTATTGTTTCAGTTTATTCGAATGTAAGTGACATTCATGGTTTAGATTTTGAATACACCAAGGAAAAAGACAGCGTAAGTCAGACTTTTAGTTTCACACCCACTAATACGTTACTTGAACTTTCAAAACACACTTCGAATTAGAGGTAGAACGAAATCGAGAAGTGTTAAAAATAAGTATAGGTGGGTTCAGGTCATTCAACGGCAGACTTGTAACATCCAAGCTTAATGCACTATACTTCCACCTTGAATTGTAATGGCACTTCTTTACAACTTGGTGAAAGAAAGTGGATACATTGGATACGCTGCTAATTTAACATAAAGTGACATATGTTATGACAATACAGCTAAACTATTATTAATCAAAGATCATTTTTAAATCAGCCGAATCATGGTCTGTATACTATATGGAATTAAATAACAGTTATTCTTAAAATAAAGCATTAATTTACGTTAACCGTTTATAAATATTACAAGGGTTACAGCTGTAAGGTACATTAGCAAAAGTTCCGAACATTCCATGTTGTTACGTCATATTTTGTAGGGAGGGAAAGGGCTTTCGTTTTGCAGCATTTGGTAGTCTCTGATCCGCTCTGATCTGCCAATCTTGCATACAGAATAATCAGATTGCATTTGGAATTCTTTAAATATGCACTGTCCGGTTTGTTTCAGAAACTCGTGTCCTATTCACCAGTTTCGTTGACTGTAAATTCAGTGTGTGCGAGTATCGATCGTGTGTTATGGCAATGCAGCAGGGGCGGAGATGGACTCAGCTGAGTCTGACCAGTTGCGTCTCTGTCTGTGCGGTATTCCAGTGCAGGCTGTTGGTCGATGGGGATGTGCCTCTGCGTTATGTATGTCACACATGGCTCCCGTCGAGGTTGTAGGGGTTGTGAGTCGTTCTGCAGGAAATTAAGTATTTGCCCTGGTAATCTATTTATTTGAGTAGGAATATATTATTGAAGGCACATAATGAGCTCAAGAGAGTGCATGAGTAAATAAATTGTGTATTTATGTTGATTATAGCAGGAAATAATATTGGAATAATTTCGTAGCCGTTTGCTTGTAGAGGAAGTATGAGTTTTTGCCATTTTGTACTTGTTGCGATATCCGCAGAGGTATTTTTATTTAGATAGAATCGGTGGTTAGGCTACTGTACGATAATTTTTAATGCAGATAGTTAATATTTTTTGCTATTTAATATTTGTATTTTTATAATTTGCAATATTATGATTGTAAAAGTGCGATTCATTGCTTTGTGATGTCGCCATATCTTCAAGGACATGCGGTGTTGTTTTCTGTATGAATTATTGGATGTGGAGTGTAAAACGTTGTATATATTCAGAATGTAGGATGAAACTATTATGTGTTGCAATTTTGAGTCCAATTTGTTTGATTAGGTGTATTAGTTCATACTATGCACTTGGTATTGGAGGAGTATGAAATTACATTTTCCCAAAACGTTCTTAGCAGGTTTTCGTAATAATGAACCTGCTGCAATACTGAGAATTTGGGACACTTGGGAACCACCATGACTACATCTTCAGAAGATGTTCTATTGCAAGTGGGACAGGTTCGTTACAAGAAAGGAGATGGGACCCTGTATGTGATGAATGAGCGCCTGGCTTGGATGATGGATCACAGGGATACTGTCTCTGTGAGTCATAGATACACCGATATTAAAAGTAAGTTCATGTTCCAAGTGTTGTTATTAGTGAATAACAAATAATTTGTGTCTGGCAGTGTTTGAGAAATACTGGCTTGTGCTGATTTTGAAGTATAGATTCTAGACAGTTAATTTTCATTAGCAGACATACTCTGAGCCTCTCATACTTTTATAAGTAAGTTTACAGTAACTTTAAAAAAGGAACTGAATATTACAACAGTGCTGGATACAGGATATCTTTACTGTACAGCAATCAGAGCTTCTTCAGTATGCAAAACTGACACACACATACAATTCGTGATTGTTTTTTTTATTGGAATCAGCCTAAATATAACATATATACAGGCCTGCTCAAATTGTGGGTTCAGGTTTGTCATGGCAACAAAATCGTTCATAATGAAATTTAGAATTTCCTTCCTGTTAAATTACTACTTGCATTTGTCCTTTTCCTCTTTCACTTTATGTGTATAACCTCTCACTATTTTCCCTTATCCCTTCAGATCCCTTTTATCTGACTTGTCATTGTTAATTTTCTTCCCCCATATTAAAATAGTTCTTTCATAGCTGTTCCTCCATTTCTGTATCAGTTTTTTTACATTTATCTTCGTTCTCTTGCTTTACACTCCCTCTTATATTTGTCCTTCCTGTTGCCTTTCACCTCCCCATATCCAGCAATGTCAGAATATCCTAAGCAAGCAAAGGCATGTTGGGTGTACCTCTAGCATGACAGGAAGTGTCTATAATTTATATAAAGATGTTTCAGTTCACGTTTTTAATACAAGTGTGTGAATTTGTCACTTGTATTTTGTTTTTTTTATTCTGGCTCGTATACTTACAGGGAAATATATAGGTCTGTATATGTGTGATATTTCATTGCAGTATTTTGAATTGTTTCATTTTGGTCCGTTACACTATCAATCACNGTTTTTGTGTACTTACACGTGGGAACTCTGTGTTTGAAACTGTACCATGTGAATGATAAAAGTGTATATTTTTAATACATTCTTTTCATAGAAAAAGGGTTGAAAGGGATAAAGGAATGGAAGAAGGGCGCTGGAGGATGACACATAAAATGATTACCATTGAATTGTAGTGGGCTGTTTGATTAGTAAAGCAAGTTGGGGAAAACAGAAGAGCAGGGATTGGTTTCCCTTTCTGACAGTCCCCAGTGATCCCCTTCTCTGTGCATGCTCCAACGTTCTGAGGTTTGGTGTTACCAAGTGTTATGTTACTATAAGTGCTGACCATTTTAGTCCCAAGCAGTCAAAGTTAGAAGTGTGGTGCACCAAGAGGGTGAGTGAACTTCTCTGAGAATTGAGATACTACAAGGGAACAGGAAGAAGACAATGGAATGTGACACATGTTTTATGGCCGTGCAGCATGCAGGGCACTTGTAGAGTCTTCTGGGTGGCTTTTAGTGAAGATAGTGTTACTGCAGTAATATATATATAACTGAAGACCGACCCTCTAAAATCTGGCTGTGTCTTATGGTACATGCTTTCTAGCCATCTGTCTTAAGATTTTGAAATCAAAATGGTGTTTTTTTTGTGTGTGTTGAATATGGTTTCCTCTTTTACTTTTCCCATATTTATGTGGTTATCTGCATCTGACTTCGAAATTTGAACTTCACACATTGGATTTTCAGATTATCTTGTCATTTTGGGGCACTTAGTCTCATCACATTTTATAAAATGTAAGCAGTCTTTCCTTCTGAAGACCTCTTCTGTTAGAAAATTTTGAGACCTTGGTTTTATTCACATTTTCTTTTTCCAGTCAGTTTATGTCTTCTCCTTTTCTTACGGAGGAATGATGAAATTTCATGACCAGCATTGACAGTTACCATCATCTCTGCCATTCCATCTTTGGATGTGTATTCATCACTGTTTCATTGCCTGTTGGTGTTATTCTGAATTTGTACAGTCCAGATGGACAGAGAGCCTTGTTATAAATTTTGTCAACTTCATAATACAATGACCATGCTTCTTGCATTCACCCACGTGACATCATCAGTTGCCATGCTTCTTTCAGATTTATCTTTTATTTTTACATACTAGAACCAAAACAAATGCACTGTAACTTAAAATAAATTCAGTGGCTCCAATCCAAACTAATCTGCTACCAGATTCTTATTTTTGGAGAGAGAGAGACACAATTGTAGATATTATGGTTTTGTAAGATAGCAGCACTCTGTATCTCAGTATGTGGATACCAGCGTTTCAGAGGACAGATGCAGATACAGTATATGTTCATATATCAGAAAAAAATGTTTTAACTTTGCTATTAAAACAACAGGTGTCTCTTTTTAAATAGTGTATCTTCATCAAGACAAATGGTTACATGGCCGACTAGTGAGAACTACACACGAAGGGGGGCACAGCATGGATGCCGCAAAATGAAAATAATGCGGAGTGAAGAGAGAGTGTTCATTCTCAAACAGACATATTGTAGTGTGAATGACAATATGCAGGAGCATGGGATGCATTGACAAACAGACTAGTGCAGTGCAGCAGTTTCAGTTGGTGAACGGCCTTGTAAGGCCGAAACAGTATTTCTGAAAAACAAAATAGACACAGTTGCATCAACATCTGTTCTGTTTTGCTGTTGATGCTATATAAACAGATGTTGATACAATAGTGTCTATTTTGCCTTCCAGGAATATTGTTGCGTAGACTGCCCCCATCATACACATTATATATGCTATAATTGTTGGTGTGTCATAGATACAGCAATCTTGAAACTGTAATAACTTACTGTAGTTTCAACTCGTGAAGATCCAGTAAATCAATTCATGTGATCCAGAACCCATTAATTATTCACACACTAACCCTTATATATGACAACTGATGTTAGAAGTGATACGGATTGTATCAGGGTGATGGAATTATTGGATTTGAGATTACATTATGTTTTAATATTGTCACATTATGGAGACACAACAGATGGTAGAACTTGTGCTGGCCAGAATGAACGCCAATACAAAAGCCAACCAAGAACACATGAAATTAATGACAGAGAGTCAGATAGGTTCTCTATTCTCCAGAATGGAGGCTGACAGAAAAACCAACTGGGAAGAAATAAAGAGCTGGCCAAGAATAGATGGCTTCTCTCGTCTGCCAGATAGAGACCAGCCAGTCAAAAACAGATGTAAATCTAAAGGAAATGAGAGAAGAAATGAAATCTGGACAAGCTGAAATGAGATCCATAGTTAATGCCTGGATAGCGGACATGAAGGATGATTGAAAAGAGACAGTGTCCTGCCAAGTAAAGATTGCCTGTCTGGACAGTAAGGAGCTAAATCTGGAAGACATGGAATCAAAAGTGGAACATTGGGAGGTCCCTATGGAAGAGGCGGTAGGGAAATCTTCAGGAATAATAAAGAAGCAGCACAGGCCGGTATCAAGCTGCAGGGTGATGTGGAGTGCCGAAGGATTGTGGATTCCAGAGGAAGTTGGCTGCTGTCTACAGGAAGGTGTCCTGTCGTGCAGAAGTGGCACGGTGCAAGAGAAATTTTTGGGGGAAAATTCAGGCTGGGAAATTATGGACTGCGGAAGGAATTAGCTGCAACTGGCAGGAGGATGACCCACAGTACACAAGTGGCATGGCACAGGGGATACGATCAGGTCAGTGTGATACAAGAAACCCAGAAAGGACAGAGGTTAGGGAAGAGATGTTGGGCAAGGAATGCAACAGTGGAATAAGGGACTGAGGCCTAAAACAGCAGCTACACGGCAGGAAGTGAATGAAGGACCTAGGTGGCAGTTGGCTGCTATGCCTGAGAAAGGAAAGGACAATCATGAACTTCATTGGAGGGTGGAGCTCAGGACAGCAATCACATCTGGGAAGCAGAGGAACTCTCAAGAAGACCCTATATGAGATTTTCAGAGGGAAGATTGTGAAACAAGTAGACTTAACTTCCAGCGGGCTACAAAGAATGATGGACTGGACGTTGTGAAGGGGTTGGCTCCCTCTGAAGCAGAAAAAGAGGCTGCACACAGAATAGGAGCCAGAGATGTGGGAGCACCAGCCACTCCAGGAGTTATGGTCCACTGTGGAAGGGCGAAAAAGAAAACCTTTGGATGATGGTGAGAACCATTACTAACTGGAATTTTATCAGGGAGCTTCTTGGGAGGAGCAACCTTAAGGAGGGGGCAGTGGTAACGGTTGGAGAGTAGTCACCGTGTAAAAAAAGTGAGCAACCAGAAGGAAGGTGAGATGAAACCGAACAGAGACCTCAGAAAGGAAGAACAAATGGTGCACTGATAGGCTTTCAGGACGAGCAGCCTTAAGGAGGGAGCAATGTGACAGGTTGAACCGTTTCTATGAAATGAATAGGTAAACATGTTCCAACCAAATTTTGTCCATCATTACAAGGACATCCATTGCTAGATAACAGAATGGTAACCACATCTCGCAGAAATGAATACGCAGCAGTAGGGTGTCCATTGCTAGGCAGCGCATGGGTGGACAATTCTGACAACAATACAGGATGTCCATTGCTGAGCAGTTGATGTGTATTCTGTGTGTCAGTCTGTACTGAGCCTATATAAGAAGCTGAAGGTTTGTAACAGGAAGATGGCATTCAAGGCAGTTTAATAGCTGAAGGGTTGAAGACTTTATGTGTTACTGGTACAGTAACCTTGAGAGTGTTATAATTGTTGGTGTGTCATAGATACAGCAATCTTGAAAGTGTAATAACGAATTGTATTTTCAACTGGTGAGGATCCAATAAATTGATTCATGTGATCCAGAACCCATTAATTATTCTTCACACTACCCCTTATACATGACAATACGTTAAAATTACCGTAATCTAGTCAGTATTATGTTTGCCATTGGAATTTGCAGTTATAGTTGTACTTTTGAATACATTAATTGTAATGTAAATTGTATTTCTATAGTAGATATACTTAGGTATTCACTGAGCTGTTATTCAGGGGGTATGTAACTCAGAATAAGTGGAAGTAGAACGTCACTTCCCAGATGACATAGAGTACCGCTGAATATGATTATAATTTTTTTATGCATATTTGAAGTTCCAGATGCAGTGACAGTAAACTTCTCATTTCTCTCCAGTCAGTGGGCATATTGTAGCCTCAGTTCAAGCAGATGGTTTGGAGAAAAGCATGCTCTATAATGAACTTCTTTGCCTGGGCCCAGGCTAGTTCTGTAGGGTTGAGATGACAGTTGTGTGGGTGTACCAACTGAATCGAGTCCAGTTGAGTTGAATTTAGTGCGATATACTGAAATGCTGTGAGGCCACACCCATTAATTTTGCATTGAATTTATGCAACCTCTGTCACACCGCAGGAATAAGAGCGTTGGCGAGGGTTACCGCATCTTAGTTGACCCCATTAACATAATTGCTGCCACATTAAATGCATATCTTGCCCTGGGAGCTGATGTCTTTATTTAGGGTTTTGTCTGGGATATAATGCACATTTATAAAAACTGGAAACATGCAGAAATAATCAGAATCTCAGTCTGAGTGTTGTGTAAAAGAAAGGTAAAGTCGTCCGTATGCTTAACTAATTAAACACTATGCTATGAAGGTGTATGGGGAGTAGATGTATAGATCCACATTTTCTTGACCTCGGCACTAGCTGGAGGTGAGTGGTCAATTTCATGTCCTGGCTTCTTTACCCCTGGGAAGGAGCCTCCTGTAGGTTGGGTGAACCCCAGAGCCAGTGTACAAACCTGTTAATGCTTCATTGTCATGCATGTAAGTTATTGGAAGCTGGAACAAGTGCTGTAGCCCACTGATGTATGTCAAGCAGCAGTGAACATGTTAAACACAACTGGCCTTGATTCATATGCCTGGAGCCAAGGGTGGTGTGACCACATCTAGTGATGTCTGTTTGAGAATGTATCTGTTGATTTGTGTATTTCTGTAGAGTTCTGAAACTCCTGTTTTCTTGTCATATCATTATGGGCGACTCCCACCTCCCACCTCTGAAGTCATCACTTACGATTATACACAGTTCACATTTAGACATCAGTTCTATACAGCACAGGATCAAATTTGGATTGTCTGTGTGCTTGTATGTGCAGAACTGTGTTTAACTGAGGCCACACATACATCTGCTGCGCAACCTTGTGGTGATACACGACTCCTGCTGTAACATCTGTATTGGACAGTGTAACACACACTTCACAGACTTTTCTTTCTCATAAAGAAGTGTATGTTTTGCCGCAGAACATTGCATTCAAGTGTAAATGAAGTAATGCTTCTGGAAAAATAGTTTTGGAAGTAATGAACAGAGAATTGGTGTGCTTGGAAAACTATACCATGGTGAATATTTGGCATCTGTTGGAAGGCATTTCGATATCAATGAAACTTCTGTTAGAATTATTGAAGTCAAGCAGCCATTAGAGCTAGTACTTCATAGAACAGCATGTACTTTCCTCAATATTACGATGGTACACCAATTTTTAATGTTTGTATACACATGCACGCACACACTGGGCATAAATAAAAGCTGTTTTTTATGGTATATGTGTACTGTTACACTTCTTTATTTTGAACCTTGAACTTTTGTACATTGTGGGATGTTTGTTCAAAGCAAGAACTGTGGAGCCAGAGAAACAGCCAGTGCTGGAAGACGGCTCTGAAACATTTGTTTCTAGGCAGCAGCCAAGAAACAAATGGAACAATGGCCTCTGCTAGGGAACTGCTTGTTAAACATGATCCCACGGCACTGGATATGCATGCAACAATGTCGTACTGTTGGAAACCGGGCTTTCTGCTGTGGTCCATGCCGAGGGGTTATAAGGAGGGCAACTGAAGCATTATTAAGCATTTGGAAGGATTTCCCACTCAAAGAGGACTTGAGCATAGGAGCAGTGGAATGACCATTGTTAGAAGCCCTTAACCAGGAAACGTCTAGTGGAGACTACAACAATCTGAGAACACTAGTCTGTGTGCTGTAGTGATATGTAAAGCGGGAATTAGCGGTGGTGCTGTAATTAAGAATTGTGTGTTAAAGTGGTCAGCAAATGCGATACCCAATCCAAGCCCTGTTGAGAATCACTCCTTCATGTGACTATATTTTCATGTGTTAGTGACTGTACATGAGATTTGGATTGATAACTGTTTTTATTCAGCATTTATAACTCAAATACAAATGGCTATGTCTACTTGGTTATGGGGAATACCTTTTCTTCCCAGGAAGTGGGCACTTTGATAAAAATGATAAGTTGGAATGATGAATCTCATATGGGGTTTGAGATGTGTCTCTTGAGGGGAGCGCCACATCTATATGTAAGTGTTGCAGCTGTTTACTGAGCTCAGTAGTGCCGCCTACAAATGCCATTTGCACTAAATGATATTACTTTGAGTGGCATATGAACTCTAGCAGCTGCTTTGTTTCATTAAGTACCATTTTTGTAATGATCACTGGCTTGTCCAGTTGGTCCTTGTTATACAACCTTGACACGGAATGCATGAAGAGCATATTCTTTGTTGTTGTGTCAGTATCTGGTGCTGCGAAACCCTGTTTACCACACTGTTGCCAAACAATGGCCACCACTTCTTGTTAAACTATTCTGGCTGTTGGCCTTCATGTCGTATGTTTCAAAGGTTAATTCCTGTTACTCCTTATTTCCCATAGACCAACTCAGTTTTGATATTCACAGTATAATTGAAGGCTGTAACTGTTATACTAAACAAGGGATTACTGTATTCATTTGTTGGGTTGACTTGGATACAACAGTTTGACACTTTACTTTTCAAATGTTTTGTGTAGTAACATCTTTTCATACCAATTCACTTTATTTTGATCTTTTTTTAGTTTATTTAATGATGCTGTTGGTATATCAGACTGTAGTGTTGAAATGATTGAATGATAGTGAATGATGAATTGGGAAGGATATGTAAGGAAGTGGTTGTAGCCCAATTTTAAGATAAGTGTCCTTGAATTTACTTGGGGGGAATGAGGAACTCATGAAAAAACTGAGTTAGGATAGTCAGTGCCCTGGCTGAGATTCAAACCAGGCACCTCCTGAATACAAATCAGATGCTTTGTTACTCAAGCCAACTTGCCTCGTACTTTGTAACATTCCCTAACAGATATAAGTGGTTTATAGCTTCCCCCATGTTACCTCAAATTACAAAGAAGGAATTGGCCAAAGAAAATAAAAGGTATTTGTGTTCATGTTGAATGAACAGAGAGCCAGATAGGTATTGTTGAGTAAACCAGCAAGTCATGGTTCTCAGTAATGTCACGCGTAGGGAGTGACTGTAGCCGGGATTTGCACTATTGAATGGATTTATTGACCACATATACACATGACTCATAAGTACAAGTAATTACAGTACCACTGCTAATCTCCACAGTTCGTGAATCACTACAGTACTTATCAAATCTATTCCAGCCTGCTGTGTTATCATCAGCCATTCCCTGGCATTGGCTTCTAACATTCAAAATTCTTCAGCTTCGTGCGTTTGGATCCTATCTTCACTGCCCCCCATACAGAACTGCCTAACAACTGACTTTGTCCCTTGCTTATAACATCTCGGCATGGACCACTTAGAAACACCCCATTTCCAACAGTAACTCTGTTGTTGCTTGTGTACTCATTGTTAGGATAATGTGTTTACTGAACCATTGCCCAGATAATGGTCATTGTTTACAGAGTCACTGCTTGCCAACGGTCTGTACAGTCTGTACACTGCAGTTGTTATTATTTATAACTCTGTGAGTAACTGCTATGAGCAACAGGCTGTGTACCGTTGTTGATAAGATGATTAATGAATATGGAACAATTGGTGGAATGAGAATTGGCAGGGGAACTGAAGTACTCAGAGAAAACATGCTTCAGTGCCATTTTGTCCATCAGTAATCCCACATGATTTGACCTGGGATCGAATCTGGGCTGCCTCAGTGGAAAGCAGGCGACTGTCCACCTGAGCTGTGGCACAGTGGCACAGTCCTTTGGACTGTGCATCATGAAGTGTTTGGATGATAGTGAGTAATGAATTTTAAGGATGTGGATGGGAAAAGTTGTGGCCTAATTTAGGATGGACTGTGGATAGGCACAAAGATCTGTCTGGATAATCTGGGTCCTGGTCAAAAGTTGAAGCAGATATCTGGCAAATACAAGTTAGAAGTGTTACTGCTGGAGCCAGCTCACTTGGTGGGTGGTTCTTGAGTTCACTGTTGGTCAAATGGTTGGGAACCTCATACTGGAATATGTATCATTGTGTCATACTTGGGTCCCTGCACCTTGTAGGTTCTGGGTTGTTAATGAAGACCTTGCATGATGCAGAATGCTGTTCTGTCATACTGCATAGACCAGTCCTAGTACAGAGTACAGTGAAAATTTCCTTGGGGACTGTGGAACTGACTGGGTTGGTATAATGGTAATGCCCTTTGGCCGTAGTCAAGTTTGAAGCTTGTAAGAGCGCAAGCAACACTGGGATGTAAAGTGTACCCAGTAGAGGTAATTCTAGGCATGACTTGAAGTTGTCTCCTTTAAGTCATTACAGTGCAATGGCAATGCTCTAGACTTTTATATGGGGGATTACTTAGCTCAGATCCTGGTTCAGGCAGATTCCCGTGGCTGAGGTTTTTTGTGATTTACATCAGCCCTTCGATACAAATGCTGAGGTAGTACCGTGATTAGGCCGTGATTTCTTCCTTTAAAATCCTTTCTGAGTCATCTGTTTGTTTCTTAAAATTGTTAAATAACCCATAAAAATTGAGTTTGAACTGGAAAAGAGAAGTATAAGACCATAAAAGTTGAACAGCAAAAATAAGAAATTCTGTAACTAGTGATTCACACTTCAGGTCCAAAGATTTTTTGTTGGTAGTAATCATTTGTTTCAGCACAAAAGATATCACCAGAGGGGAAACCAAAAATCCAACTTCAAGTCTGCCTTCATGATGGATCTTCGTCGACATTTCATTTTGTAAATCGCTTGGGACAGGGAGCTCAGGTGAAGGACCGGGACGATGTTAAGGAACTTCTGCAGCAACTTCTACAGAAATTCAAATGTGAAATCAACAAGGAGCTAGAAGAGAAGAATAGGTGTGTAGTATGGCCTTGTTGAATTGTTCCTACAGGATTATTATTTTGGAAGTTTGTTTTGATACATTCAGGGAAGATGCAATTAAACTAGAACTGTCAAAATTTGGTTGTCACTTAGAGATGTCTGATCTGAGGGCCATTAACAAAGGACTGATGCAGACTGTCTACTGCTCACGGATGGTTGACAGGAACTTTTTCCATTATGCATACTGCCTGACAGTACTGTTTGTACCAGTCATGGATGGATGGCTTAGAAGGCGGATCCACTCATCACTCTGTTCAATGGCATCTTTGCCCTCATTTCACAGATTTGGTTTTTTAAACCATAGGACACATTTTGCTTTTTCTACATGTGTTTTTTTTTTCTTGACTGTAGTGCCTGTAACAGAGAATTATTGTAACTCCATGAGCATGCTTTGATTATGGATTTGAGAGTTGTGCTAACACTCAGATGCATTGTCTTTTATTATTGCATCGCAATAAATTTCTGAATTTGTACAGATCTTTTGTACTTAAATTGTATTTAGAAATATTTTGTTGATGTTCGAATACTCTGGCAGGGTTTGAGAAGGGGAATGTTAAGTGCTTTTAAGTTTTTTCCTCTCATATTTATTTTTTCTAAGTATTGCATTAGGGAAGTACTGTAAAAATGTGTTTCAGGCAAGAAAACTAGGATTGAAAATTTAAATACTCATTAAAATTCAAACTAAATTAGGTTGTTATAACTCATGTGCCATTTGTGAACAGTTGCACCTTTGAAATTATTCCAAAATAATCCAGTTTTCCTCTGGAGGATTCTCTTGGAAAAAGTTTCTTGGTGTAAAACTCTCCTATGATCCATTGAATTGCTCATTGCTCTGTTGTCACTTCATGAGGCAAAGTTTAGTCACACAGGACCCTATTTGCACCAATGAGTGAATGTATGGCAAGTTTAGTGATCAGATCTTTCCAAGCCAAATTTAGTGTTCAGTGTATTATTTAATGCTGAAGGTTACACAAGCTCTTCTGCTGTACATTTAATATATGTAAAAAAAAAAAAAGTAAAGCTATCACTGTAACAGGCCATGCAAGCCCATAGGGTTGTGAGACGTTGAGGGTTTCACATTATCTAGACAATCGGTTCAAAGATGGTGATAAGGTTGTCAGCCTTACGCGCCAGCCGCGCTTTACTCCCCAGGAAAATTATTTAATTAATTCCTTGTACTGATTTCTGTTAGAGGCTGAGTTGTCCCCAGGGCCATAGTGCGGCTGGAAGGATTAGGTCAATTGAAAAAAATCCCAATGACCTCATTGGGACTTGAACCCACGACCTTCCGTCTTGTAGCATAGTGCCTCAACCAATTTAATATATTGTCACGTGTTGGGTGTATAACGCGACAAATAATTTCACGCCTTATTGGATATAGCGAATTTTATTTCACAGTTGCTCTTACAATCACACAGTTTACAAGCTCAACATTACTGCCATCGGCAGTATCATAAATATTAGGCTGCAGGTAACTGGTGACTGATTCTCTGGTTAACCCGTAACTCATAACTGCTGCTCTTGAGAACTGTCTTCTGCGGCTGTGTCACTTTAGACTCGTTCACTGCTGACTGCCGGCTAACTAACTTGAAAACTATCGTCGGCGGCTGTGTCGTTCCCTTGTATAGTCGCAGTGTGTGCCTGTTACGTAACGTATACTGCTGTTGGGAGTTGTTTATGGATACGTAGCAATTGCGGCATTGCGTGTTACGTCACTGCGGGGAGAGGGGCGGGGTGTTGACTTGCCTATTACCATAGTAACGACAGCGCTATGATGCCGCCACATACCGCTGGGGAGGGAGGGGTGTCCTCCATTATGCAACACGTCACACTGCTCCCTCCTTAAGGCTGTTCGTCCTGAATGGCCTAACGGTGTACCCCCGTTCCTTTGCTTTGGAGGCTGTTCTTGCAGCATCATCTTCTTGTTTCGGCTACTCCTTGTAGCGACTATTCTCTGGCTGTTACAATGTGCATTATGTAATTTAAGACTTTCTCACACCTCTAAACAAATTCATCATCAGTAACTGTGCACAAGATTGTGGTCATGAAGGATCCTATTTATATTTGACAAGATTAATAATTTTTAGATGCAGATCATTTTTAAAGATGGTCTGAACAGGACAAAACATTTAGGGCAAATAAAACTATACTATACACAAGTTGTTTTTTGTGGTAAATTAATGATTTTACTTGTCACCAAATACATGGGCATGATAACTTTAAGTCAATATGTATGTTACGTGATAACTTACTAGACGTTAGTAAGGGGGTTGATCTGAAAGTAAACACAGAGAAAACTAAGTACATGTTAGTGCCTCCAGGCCAAATTAATCATGTAGATAGCTAATAGATCAGTTGAATACTGACAAAGGTCAAATACTTCTGAATGACGCAAATCAAGATTGTATTCATGAAGAAATTGAGAGCAGATTAAATTTGGACAATTCTTGTTATCATTCAATTCAGAATCTTCCATCCTCCTGTTGTCTAAATGCATACAGGTCAACTTGTCCCCAATATTAATTATTTAAACACTATACCATGAAGACATGGCGGGGGGGTGGGGTGGATGTATAGGTCCCATATATTCTTGATCTCAGCACTAGTTGGAGATGAGTGGTCTGCTTCTAAAGATTAGAATAGGTGAAGCTGTAATATTGTGTGTAGTTTTATATTGGTGGTCTCACACATTAAAGAAAAATACAGACTGAGGGTGTTTGAGAACGAGTGGTAAGGAGATTATTTGGACCTGATGGATGGAGTAACAGGAGGATGGAGGAAGTCGCCTAATGAGTGTGATTGTAGTTTGTACATCTAGCCAGATATGATAATAAAACTGAGGAGGATGAGATGGGCTGGGCACATAGCACACATGGGAGCTAGGAAAAGTGTTTGTAACATTTTGTTGGGAAAAATGAAGTGAAGGGAAAGGAGCCACTACAAAGAAACCTAAATGTAGTTGGGATAATATTAAAATGTATTGTCACGTGTTGGGTGTATAACGCGACAAATAAGTTCACGCCGTTGTCCCAATATAGTGAATTTATTTCCTTCGCTCACTTACACACACTTTACAGACATTTACATTTGCAGTGTTACAATCACTGCTCACAATATTCGGCGAGACACTGGACTCTCTTCTCCGATGGACGATCCGAGACTTTATTCTCTGAAGGGTGATCCGAGACTTTATTCTCCGAAGGGTGATCCGAGACTTTATTCTCCGAAGGGTGATCCGAGACCGACTTCTTCGAATGCTATTCCGAGACGCACTCTTCTCGCTGAAGCTGGGCTATCTATAACCTTGCCCGCTGTTAGGCAACGAACCCTCTGTTATAACCATGGAGACTCCTGTTAGAATTACGATGGAGCAATTGTTGTCTCCTCTGTAACGGTCTGTTGTAGCGTTTCCATAGAAGTTACTCCTCTGGTTTGCCGACACGTTACAGTATTTTAAGGGAACAGAATTGAGGGTGTAAAATAAGGTAAAGGTATCTCCATAACAGGCTGTGAAGGCCCATAGGGTTGCGAGACATGAAGGCCCCCACATTTTTCTGAACAGTCAGCTCACAGATGGCAGTGAGATTGCCAGCTTTACATGCTGGCTTCCCTTTACCCCCAGGAAGTTTCCTGGTACTCATTTCTGTTAGAGGTTGAGTTGACCCCAGGGCCATAATGTGGCTGGAAGGATTAGGTCAATTGAAAAATCTAGTGGCCTCATTGAGAATTGAACCCACAACCTTCTGGCTTGTAGCATAGTGCCTCAACCAACTACACTATTGCATGCCCCTGAATTGAGAATGTAGATTGGATTTGTCTGGCTCAGGATAGTGATCAGTTATGGGCTTTTGTGGACATGGTAATGAATATTTAGATACCATAAAATTCTTGTAATTTTCACTAATAGCTTAGAAGCTGTTAGCTACTCAAGAAGGGGCTGGATTTCTTGGAGTTAGTTAGTTAGTTAGTTAGTTAGTTAGTTAGTGAGGGACTTATTTTCTGTGATATTCTTCCTTCAGTACATATTTCTGACTTTTGGACCCTTTCTCTGTAAGGATTGCCTCTCCCTTTTCTAGATATATACTTTACAGAACCTGTTACATGGTGTAATGATTTTCAGGCTGCTGTCTGAGAATCCGTCACTCCTGCAGCTGTATCGTGATCTGGTCATGACGCATGTGATATCATCTGAAGAATTCTGGTCACAACATGCCTTGCAGTATATGCAGAAACATCAAAGTCAGAAACAGGATATTGGAGTATCAGGGGCATTTCTGGTATGTTTTGGTTTCCAGAAATCACAGTATTGTATATTTATCTGTTCAGTTGAAATTTGTACAAGGTATTTTTCAAAGGAAGTTGGTTGTTCCCCGTGTTAAACAAATAGTTAAAATAACTCAGTACAGCATGTTTAAGCAGTTCAGCATGAGGTAGTGTAGAAGGTGATTCATTTGGAGGATTCCTTGCTTTTATAATTAACAAGTCTTGCAATAATGTGACAGTGAAAATAAAACTTTGCAACACTGACCTGGTGGTTCCCTGGTTTGTGCCATTTCCTTCAGCCTGATTCCACATGTTTTGCAATGAAATATATACAGACTTTAAATGTTGTGTCAGCCTCTGTCTCCAGCAAGGAGAATAATTTAAAATATTGTGTGCCGCCAGAAAGAATGGTTGAGGAGATCAGGGTTGAATTCCTAGTCAACGAGCAACGTTCCCACTACAATGGTTAGGAATCTGAACGCTAACCCGCCAAAGTTAGCTGCAGGGTGGCAAGGAAAGTAGAAGGAATGGACCCAGGGCAGGGATGGGTGCTGGAAGAAATATGTCGCTGCCTGCGGAGGGATGACCCGCTGTGCAGTAGTGGCATGGCAGAAGGGACACATTGTTGGGAAGAATCAGACTAGGAACAGTGTTGCAAGAGGAGGCCTGACAGGGCACACGTTTGGGAAGAGACTTCAGGTGGATCCAGAGGGCAGCACTGGAGTGAAGGATCCACACACAAGACGGCGGATGCATCTTGGGAATAAGAGGACAACCAGCCAAATCTTCGGGAAGACCTTGAAAATGGAGATCGTGAAGCGAATAGCTGGATCTTCTGTTGGGTTATGAAAGATCAAGGATTGAACACTGTGGAGGGGTTGGCCCCCTCCAAAATGAAAAAGAAGCAGGAAACGGAAGGAGCTGGTAATGTAGAAGCATCAGCCTCACCAGGAAGAGTGAGAGAACGAGTGAAAAATGACGAGAACATGGAGTGACTGGAAGTACCATGGAGATGCTCAGGATGAGCACCCTTGAAGGAGTGGTGGATGAAAGAAGGGGAAATGCCGGTAGGTTGTTCGGGATGAACAACCTTTAGGAAGGAGCAATGTGGCATGCCGCAAGAAAGCTGGAATTGTTGAGATCAGGGTTGATTTCGTAGGCAACGAGCAATGTTCCCACTACAACGGCTAGGAATCAGAATGCATAGATTGCTATAGAGCAGCTAGCAATATCCAAGCAGTGAATTGTTCATGGCATAACAGCAGGCAGAATTAACCCTTCAACAAGGTATTCCCTATTGAGTCCAAGGAAAAGTTATAACAGTCCAATGTCAGGCAGAGACCACCAGAGTTTGTATCCGACTAGAACAGAAGAGTTCTTATCCGATAAGGGGCCGAGAAAAGTTGAGCTCCCAGCAGAAACCACTTCACCAAGAATAGCAGTGTGAGAGTGTTGATTCTGTTGATCAGGAACTTTGATGAGTGTTCCGCAGAGGCAGGGTTCCTTTCTTTCCCTATAAGTTCTTGCTGACATACATGTCACATGCTTCCCTGCCCCCCTCCTTGTTTCTCTTCCCTTCCTTAGGGTTTTCTTGAATGTTCTAAATTGCTGTTTTGGCCGCATAGCATGGCACCATGAGGAATTGAGCCCTCACAGCTATAGCAGGAAAGTATTTGGCTTGTGCGAGGTAAAATGATTTGGTTTGTTTACTTGATATTACCTAGGTAAATGATTGCATTCTTGCGTCGCATGTGTGATCTGTAATTATGTTTCATGAGTATCTTTTCTTTGGGCACGGGCTGTGCTAATCACTTGTTTGTATTGTATTATTTTTCTAATGCCAAATGGCATATCTTTTCATCTTGTTATAATATATATATATATTCTTACAAACTTGTGTGAGCTGGGCTTACTGATGACGTTATTCTGTCATGGTCTGACTAGTTATGAATTGCCTGATTCTTGTCTGGATTTATGTTGCCCTATTAACCAGCTGATCCCAAGGTATCTTTTCTTGAGATCCCTGCATCAACTTAGGGAGGCCTGTAACCCCACGTCCACAAGCAAGCTGTTCCTGTGGCTCCCCTCCTCTCGCTTCGTTTCGTTACGTAACCTACTAGGAGGAGGAGGATGGCTTAGTGTTGTAATGTTGAAGAAGAAACATCTAAAGGGTGTTATAAGTGAATAACTGTAAATGTTAGTGTAAAAGTGACAGTCCAATAAAGGTAGTCATTCAGATCTGAGAACCCACACAATTTCTTGTCATGTTTCTTTCCCAGCAAACATGCGACAATATGTTCTGTTACCCAGTTATCTCCATATTTACTAAGTATGTACTGGCCAAGTTTCATCGTTATTGGTGTATTGTTGTGTGATTTATAGTTTTTAATTCTGGACGCCCACCAAGTGAGTGAGTGTTTGGTTTTAGTGTTCATGTATTTTATCCTGGTGTCAAGGTTTTGCTATTGTGTACAGTAATACGAGTATGCTGATCTGAAGGTTCTGTACACATGCACACACATGGGCACTTGCATGCATGTGAAATAGAGGTTTTTAATTATATGGATCTGATTTTAATTGTCATTGCAGGCAGACATTAAACCTCAGACAGATGGCTGCAATGGACTGAAGTACAATCTTACAGCTGACATTATTGAATGTATTTTCAAGACATATCCAGCAGTAAGAAAGAAACATCTGGAATATGTTCCGCATAAGCTGACTGAATCAGAATTTTGGACAAAATTTTTTCAGTCACACTATTTCCATCGTGATCGTATTAATGCTGGTAACAAGGACTTGTTTACAGAATGCGCCAAGCTTGATGATCAAGGTATGTCATTTGAAATTCATGACATTTATTATGATTGCGTTTTTGTTATTCATGTCCGTTATTTGGATCAAATGTATAGCTTTAAGGATATTTGCTGTGACTCCATCTTCGGGTGAAAGCATAGTGCGTCTGCTTTTAGGTTATGTTGGTTCAACTTCTCAGGCTGGTAGGAGGTTGTACACCCATATAGACATGGATTTCCAAGTCCCTAAACTGATGACTCAGTGAGAGTTGTGAGACAGGAAAATATGGTCATGGGTCTAGCTGGGCCTAGAACCAAAAATGACTGTGCTATGACTTGGGTCATACATCAGCAGAATTCTTACTTCCTCCACCTATTGAGAAGCACTGAACTAATCTCATCTATGTGTTCAGTCAGCGAGCATTCAGAGTGCCATCTGTTTTTTGTGCCACATAATTTTACTGAAATATTTTTGATCTTGCATTTTCTATGTTGTATTTTTCAGTATGTGTTAATCAATATTGCTTGTTTTAATGAGGCATGTGTTAGTGATGCATATCATACAAGTTTGGAATGGAATCTTGATTAAGCTTCTTCTGATGGTTCCTAAAGTGAGGTTCTGGATGCTGAGAAAGGCTATACTCAGTTTAATGATAATGATTTCGACACTGTAGAATTTAATGTTCTTTAATTCAAAGGTTTTCTCCACTATAGTATTCAGATTAAAAGATCTCAAGTCAATAATTTCAATGTAAAATATCCTCCATCAAGATTTTCCTTCATTTAATGTTCAAATCTACTTTTCCTCAATAAAATTCACTGTAATTATTTTCCAGCAGAAATACATTTCAGTGGTAGGGGGTGACCACATATAAATGTAAATAAGAGTTTTAGAAAGTTATTTGTGCTTTTTTTTATGAACACATTGTTGATTTGTGGTATGCTGAACAGTACATATTGAGTCCTGTTTTGAAGCCCAGTTCCAAGACTAGGAACTGTAACCCAGCAATTCGGGAAGGAACATGTATGATATTTGTTCTCTCTGTGCTGATGTGCACTATACAGAAGCCCACACATAAATATTACTTTTCCAAAAATGTCTTCTGGAGAATCTCATATTCATGCATTGATATGAGGTAAAGGCAGAAAGGTAAAGTTGTTCCTGTGTTTAATTAAGCACCACACCATGAAGACATATGAGGGAGTGAGTGGAGGTATAGCTCCACCATTCTTGACCTTAGCATTAGATGGATGTGAGTGGCCAGCTTCATGCCCCAGCTGCTTTACTTCTGGGGAAAGAGTCCCTGGAACCCAATTTACCGGACGCTGGGTGGGCCCCAGATCTTGTCTGGACACTGTGGGGAAAAGAAATATTCCTGCCAAGAACGTATCCCTGGCCATCTGCACTGTACAGAAACAGACACAATGTTTTCCCAAAGTTGCCTTCTGGAGGTTCCCTTCGTTATGCTGTGATATGAGCTAGGCTGGAACTGTGATAGCCAGCAGACATGCTGCTGAGACAGAGTACGGCACTGAATTTGATAAAATTGAAGTCGTCATATATTTTCACATTTAGTGTGTTCACATTATGAGGGAAGTTACTGTAATCATAAGACACCCCCACGTATTTAACAGTGTAGATGAATACAAACTGAGTATAAAGTTTGACTGAATCCATTATCATGTTATAAGTGTGAAGAGTTTGTGTAGATCAGATGCCAGTTGGATTGTTGTGAGAGAATTATGCATGAAGATGTGGTAACTTTAGGTTTGTACTGACATTGGGGAGAGGGGGACTGTAGTCACCCCAGATCTCATTATGACCCTACAAAGAGCCCTGAAGAATGTGCTAGAGCCAGAACCATTGTGACAAGCCCTTCTGATATCAGAACTTTGTGTGGGAGGTCCAGTGATTTCTAGTTGGTCAATAACAAGGTGTGTGATGGCATGTGCTAAAATCTTCTGGGGCAGTCATCTATGTCAATGTTGAGCCAAAAACCAACATTTTGAAGATCTCTGTCTTCATCATCAGAATCAGTGTGGTGAATGACTGTATGTCACTGATATACAGAGGGCTCCAAAAAAATATACTCACTCTTTGATAGTCAGTATCTTTTGAACAAAATGACATGTAGTTAAAATTCTTGTGCAGAGAGAGAGAGAGAGAGTCGTATGTGTTCAAAGTGGCCACCATCAGCGGCTAAATAGCGTCGATGCCACCGAATGTTGAGCGAACTACAGCTGTCAGTGTGTCCGGCGTGATGGCTGCACACGCCACTTTGATGGTTTCTCGTAGTGTCTTCAGTGTAGCTGGCTTTTGTCAATAAACTTCATCCTTCAAGGTTCCCCACAGGTAGAAGTCGAGAGGTGTTCGGTCTGGAGACCGTGGTGGGTACTCAGCAGCACCTCTTCGACCTATCCATTGTCCAGGTAGAGTGTCGTCCAAGTACGCCTTGACATCTCGATGATAGTGAGGTGGAGCACCATCTTGTTGTAGGTAAAATCTCTCATCTCCAAACAGCTCTCGAATGGAAAGGAAGATCGATGTCTGAAGCATATCGAGATACACCTGACCAGTGTTGCAACACCACAGCGCTGGAAGCTGGACTTGTTACTATTTGTGGTCGCCCAGATCTTTGCTTATGCATATCATGAACAGTACCATTGGCTTCAAATTTATCCCGAATTAGGACAGTTTTTTGACGTGTTGGTGGCTGAGTTCCAAACTCATTCTGTCATTGTCGTTTAATGTTTTCGTACTTCCAGTAGCTCTTCAATACAGCCTTGCGTTGCTCAAAGAACAACCTTTCAGCCATTGTTGCTGCTGTCTTCTGCTCACAGCACGCACGTGGCACAACACTCACGTGACTCATGTGACCTTTGCCGTCTGTTGAGAAAACATTACACTACATTACCACACAAGAATTGTAACTACATGTCATTTTGTTCCAAAGATATTGACTATCACTGAGTACATTTTTTTTCGACCCTCCTGTTTGTACCAACATGTCAGATTGATGTCTCTTCCTGTTGGTGTACAATGCTGCAGGAAGGCAGAGTCATTATGTGGTCGTGTCGCTTAACTTGGTATCCCTGTTGTCAGTTGTTTTGTTTTGTTTATGGCACACACTTCCCTATGTTTGACTTTGGATTTTTCCTGATCTCTGTATGTTGACAGATCAGGAAAACCCCAAGAAGACACAGGGAGGAGCACATGACAAAGGAAACAAAAAAGTAATTTGTAAGATTTGAGGTTTTCACAGTGGTGACTCTGAAGAATGCCATCTTCTGGGATGTGGCACCTTGTAGATCTTGTGTGAACTGACGTTTTGGAGGAGGCGATATTTTCCTCCGAAACGTCAGTTCACACAAGATCTACACAGCGCCACATCCCAGAAGATGACATTTTTCATTTATTTATTTATTTTCTATGTGTTAGGATAATTCCTTCTCCTGTTCACAAGTTATGCACATAGCATTTCTAAGAGGTCCATAACATGTAGGTGCCATCTCAGGGTACAGTTTGCCAGTCAGCAATCCTGATACCAGTCTAAACTGTTTCCTGTCCAAAGGCAGTAGGACCCTAGACAGTTTGTCCAGAGGCCCTTCACTGAAGAACTTCAGTTGTCTCATACCCAGTGCTCCAGCCCAAAGTTCTGAGTGCCTCTGTTTAACTGTGGGCCTACGAACACATGAGCCATAAAACTGGCCCTAGCACTGTGACCTTCAATGATTTATTGTGCTTTACCAATGCATGGTGAGAGAACACATCAATAGGACAGAAAAATATGAATATAGTCCCACAGGACTTGGAACCAAGAATAACTGTGCTGGCTAAGACCAGCAGCAATTTACCTAATGAACCAACATGGTGAGTTTCTTGGATTGGCTTCATGTTATATTATCTTAATCATCTCATTCTGTGTCAGCAACACTGTCACTACACAAATAATTTTCATATAGACTGTCACTTTCCCCTGAAGTGCTATGTATTTGATTCTTTTTGTGAGACTAAGCCATCTTATACTAAGTAATATGCATGTACAATTTGCCCAATACATCACCAAATTAAGTGAAGAAAGTTACTGAGCATAAAGAATGGTTCTTCCCTGATGACTTTGGCTAGAAATCAGGATATACTTGATCAACATTTTGTTGTATCCAGATGTGAGAGGGAGCTTCACTGTACCCATTGCAGTGATTAGAAATTATGTTCTAGAGCTGAGGAAGGAATTATTAGATCAGCCACCAAGTCACCTGGTGCTGAGCGGGTTAAACAGGAGTAATTGTAGACACTCAGTCTGAATCATTCATGCATAAATCAGGTACAGATTTTAAACTTGAACTTTGAATATTGAACTTCAATGATATTAGATTCAGTGTGAAAAGGTAAAGCCATCCCTGTAACAGGCCATGGAGGCCCATAGGGTTGTGAGATGTCGAGACTCCCACATCTTCTAGACAGTCGGCTCACAGATGGCTGTGAGGTTGTTAGCCTTACGCACTGGTCGCCCTTTACACCCAGGAAGATTCTTGATAGTCGTTTCTGTTAGAGGCTGAGTTGATCCCAGGGCCATAGTGCAGCTAGAAGGATTAGGTCAGTTGAAAAATCGAATGACCTCGGGAATCAAACCCGCGACCTTCTGGCTTGTAACATAGTGCTTCAACCAACTACGCTGCTTCATTCCCTTTATGTTCAGTGTCATGGCCAAAGTTGAATGTCCAGAATTGTTCTGAGGTATTGACAAGCTCATATACTACGATTCCAATGTCAACTGCAGAGCATAATTTTCAGCATTTGCAAGTCTAATCTTAAAACATCCTGACATCAGAGTGACATTAACTTTCAGATGAATAGTTGTATACCTCTCTAGGTCCTTCTATTCCAGCAAATGGAACATTATGGAATTAGATATGTAGGTTGTGTTAGGATCATGAAAGGAATATTTAATGACTGAAGATTTTAATCTGTAAAAAATTAAGATTTGTATATAACCTGTTATTTGTTCATGTGTGATTGTTCATAATATATAAATGGAACGGCAAGTATTGGAACAGTAATATACCATTTAACACAGCTCTGTATAATGCCAGTTCATTGTAATGTTCTTCATTCTGGGTCCTTTTATTGTAAGAAAATGAACTGATGGAAATGAAACAGTGGGATCCTCTTGCCTAGAGTGTAAATGGTCTACAACAGCTGATGGTGTTATGGAAGGAAAATTAACCACAACTTTATCATCATGTTTTGTGAAAAGATCAGTGGTGCAGTGGATATTGTAAGTGAAAATAGATCAAATTGTGAACATGGCACCAAAACTAAGAGAAGTGTTTATAGAAAATCTTTAGGCAAAGCAGCCAACTCTTGAGGTATTCTCAGCTAGAAAGCTGACAATGGTAACATGAGCTCCAGATGTGCCCATCTTCGAGGACAAAGCCATTTTTTATACATTATAATTTATCTTCTACAATTATTGTTTTTTTTGGGGGGGGGATATCCATCCTGCTTTTTATTTAAAATGTTTTGGAGACTGAATTCTGTCTCTATCTTTAGGTAAGAACCTAGTCGTTTGGACACAATCGATAGAGATAGTCCCTATCTCTGAAAATAGGGACTAGCTCTATCAGTTGGGCCCAAATGACTAAGTTTACCGGAAGATGTAGACAGAATCCAGTCTCCGAAATTTTGTGTTTTAAACATGAAACAGGATGATAGATATTGTCCAGAAACAGTAATTGTATCAATATACCATTGATACAGACTCTTAGATCTTAATTTCATTTCTATTTGGCTGTTTTATATATTGTATAATCGCAATCAATTACTATTTTTAAGAATGCATTCTCATAAGTGATATGCTAGAATGTCCAGTTAGAGGTCACATTTGAACACATCCCAAAGTGTTAAACAGGTTGTGACTGTAGAAGATAAATGTGTTTTCTCCTCAGAGTTGAAGAAGGACATTTCTGCTGGAATTGAAGATCCACTAGTTGACATCACTTCATTTGAAGATAAAACTTTGGATGAAGGTTATGGAACTGGTGGAGACAGATCATGTGGCATACAGAGTGGAAACATTGTACATCAGAACATGATCAAACGGTATGCAGAGGGATGTGGGACACTTGGCTTTGAATTGATTTTATTTCAGAACTCATGTATGTGGGTCCACAGCATCTGTAGTTAACTTAGGAGTGAACTGTTGTACTATGTTCAGTTCAATTTGGTATGCTTGAAAGTAGTTACGTTAACTAAAATATGTTTGAATGAAGCCTACAGTAAAGTCCACTTCGGTAAATGCAAGTCTTATTCAGAATGGTTTGAAACAAGGAGATGATTTTTCACCATTGCTTTCAGATTTTTTTGGAGTATGCCATTAGGAAAGTCTAAGATAAAACCTGGTAGGATTGAAATTGGAATGGGACACATCAGCTTCTGGTCTATGCTTGTGATGATAATTTATTGAGGATAATCCAAGTACCATGAAGAATAACAGAATCTCTTGTAGGTGATAGTGAGGGGATGGTCTAGAAGTAACTGTTGAGAAAATTTGTTGTGTTTTGTCTCCAGATTGCAGGAAAAAATCATAACACGAAGCCAGCTAATAGGTCCTATGAAAATGTCACAAAGTTCAAATACGAGGGTTGGAACTTTAATAGTGGTAACTATTTAGTTACAACTGATACAAAACAGATGCATGTTTCGAAGTTTTACTGTCCTTCCGTGTAGTCACCAGCATTGTGTACAACCCATTGCCAGCGATGTGGAAGTCGTAGGATGCCTTTAGCAGCACTTGTTGTGTTGATAGTTCAAATGGAGCGGTCTACTGCCTGAAGAATCTCTGGAACAGTTCTGAAGTGAATGTTACACAGTGGTTCCTTCATCTTAGGAGTCAAGTCGAAGTCACAAGGGCTTAAGTCTGGGGAGTATGGTGGACCTCCCCATATGGCACCTCCCAGCCCCATCGATCAAACAAATCAGCCACAGCTTGTGCTGCATGCAGCCAAGCATTGTCCTGGAAACTGATGGGTGGGTTCTGCAGAAAGTGTCACCATTTCTTTCTCAAAGCTGGTTGCAGGTTTTTCCAAAAATGAACAGTAATACTGTGCATTGACGGTCTGCTGTCAGGGAACGGTATGTGTTAGGATAACACCATCACAGTTTTACACGAGAATCACCATAACTTCCACATTGCTGGGGTTCTGACAAACTTTTTATGTTCGTGGTGACCCATAATGACGCCATTCGTTTGATTGGCGTTTCATTTGTGGCTCGTACGATTTGGCCCATGTCTCATCCAGCGTGTTGATATGGTGTAAGAACGCCTCCTTCGCGCTCATAGCGCTCCAAGTGGTTACAAGCAGTGTCATATTGTAGCCATTTCTGCATTTCCATCAAATCACGCGGAACCCATGGTGATGCAATTTTTCTCATGTCCAGGCATTCCTTCAGAATGTGAAGCACAGTCATATGCACTAATCCTGTCTCGGGCCAGCTCACGAATCGTATGGCCTCAATCACTCTCCAGTCACGTGGAAAGAGCATACACTTCTTCACTGACACTAGGATGACCTGGCTGACACATGTCTGCCACATTTTGGTGTCCCTCATTGAAAGCTTTTACCGACCTCGCCACTCTTCTGTAAGGCACTGCAGATTTCCCACAAGCCTCTTGAAGACCTTGATGACACTATTGTGCTGTACAGCCTCTGGCACATTCATTCTTAACCAACTCCATTGTTTCTGTTTTGTAAACTTTGTGACAATACTACATTAGACCGCCAGCTAACACAAGGCTCTGTTCTTTTTGTCATTGCGCATGCATGTGATGTGGGAAGGGAGAGTCCATTTGCTCTGAGGTAAGGTAGGTATATAAATAACGTGTGGTATAAGCGACATTATTTGGTTCCGTTGCATGGTGTCTCTACAGCAGTGTTGCCACTATTAAAGTTCCAACCCTCGTATTTGGCAATTATGCCGATGCATCAAAATTTTATCCATAAGGAAATCAAGAGCAGATCAGATTTTGGACAGCAGTTGCCACCATTAGTTCAGAATCTTCTGTCATCCCATCAGCAATGTAAAGACAAAGATTAAAATACAGGAGACTACAATTTTTCTTGTCGATTTGTGTGGGTATCAAACTTGGTCTCTCAACACTGGAGGAGGAACATAGACTGAGGGTGTTTAAGAATAGGGTGCTGAGGAGAATATTTGGACTGAAGGTGGAGGAAGTAACAGGAGGACGAAGTTGCTTAATGAGGAATGTAATAGTTTGTAAATCAAGCAAAACATTAAGAAGAAGTAAAGGAAGATAGGATGGGCTTTAGTATGTATCATGCATGGCAAAGAGAATTGTGTACAAAATTTAGGTTTGAAAATAGGATGAGACCACTACGAACACCTAGGCATAGATTGGAGTAAAAGTAAGTAAAGGTATCCCTGTAACAGCCCATGGAGGCCCATAGGGTTGTGAGATGTTGAGGTTCCCACATTTTCTAGACAATCAGCTCATAGATGGCGACAAGGTTGTCAGCCCTATGCGCCAGCCACCCTTTACTCCCAAGAATATTCCAAGAATATTCCTGGTACTCATTTCTGTTAGAGGCTGAGTTGACCCCAGGGCCATAGTGCGGCTGGAAGGATTAGGTAAATTGAAAAAAATCCGATGACCTCATTGGGACTTGAACCCATCACCTTCCGGCTTGTAGCATAGTGCCTCAACTAACTACGCTACCGCGTGCCCCATATAAATTGGAGTGTAATATTAAAATGAATCTTATACATGCTGAATGAGAGGGTGTAGACTAAATCAGTTTAGGTCAGGGTAGGGACCAGTGGCCAGGCTCTTACAAGCATTAATCAGTCTTCAGATTCGGTAAAGTTCTGGGAATATCTTGAGTGGTGGAGCAGCTGTTGGTTTCTCAAGAAGGACTTGGTTGCCTGCAGTTGATATGTTTGGACAGTTATTTGTAAAATGTTCCTTCAAACCATTTTTAGAAATTTGTAATGTTGTAGCTTTAGAGTACCAAGCTGAGGTTTCCAATATGCAAATAAGGGAAGTTGGAGTTAGCACAGAGGCAAACACAGAATTTGTGTAAATTCCTTGTATATAGTGAAGTCCAACTCTTTACTACATGTCCTTTGTTATCACAGTATACTTACTGGCAAGATCAAGTGAAACTCCCTCTTTAAATTTTCTGTATAGAGCAGTGAATTTGAACAGTAAACTGAGGAAATTCAGCATTGAGATTAATGACTTACGTTCATTGAAATTGGATGTTGAGTGAGGGAAGAACTTATAAACGGGAGTTCCATTGTTTGTCTGTCCATACGATCAAATTGTTCAGAATCAGCTTTACCACTATCAGTATCTTATAATTGTTATTTTTGTACTGACATATACAGCAAGTGACTCAAGTGACTTAATGCCTAAAATAAATGTACTGATCATGGAAGACATTTATTTACAGTCTTAATTTTAACAAGGTTTCTAGATATTTGTTTTCAAAGACTAAACTGAAAACCTGAATATTTCAGAGGCCTAACTAACCTGCTAAAATGAAAAACACACACACACACACACACAGAAGCCTCTATATTCTAAGGTTCAGTACTGATGTGGTTGACGGTATGGTTGTAACTTTTAAGCTAGTTGAATCAGTGTTTAATACATAAGCATGTTGTTAGTGTGGTTCTTGTCACTGCAGCCATTGTCATTGAGGTTACAGTGGAACTTTGAGTTCACATTTTCTAAGGTTCTGCCCAAAACAAATGTAAAATCAGGGAAGTGTGAATGTTCCAACATAAAGGAATCTGTGATCTTTACATCATAACTTTGGGAAAATCATTTAAAATATGTGTGTTTGAACACTAACAATTGGTTTATTTTACAATGCCTTGTAAACTGATGCATTTGTGTAACATAAGTAAGACGAGGTGGTGATTATAACTGGTGAATGGAAAGGATGTGGAAGTGGTGATGGCCCACTTCAAGGTACTGTCCCAGCATTTGCCTGGAATGACTGGCAAATATGGTACATGCCTATTTACACTGTTTCTTCAACCAGCCAGTCTTTTGTTTCTTTTCTCCTTGAGCTGTCACTCTGTATAATTTGCTTTCAACTTTGCTGCACAATACAGTAACACTGTTCTTGGTGTGAAACTGACCTGTGTATTTTCTGGTTGCTTCCAGTCCTGTCAGTGCATCCAAGAATGTTGCTTTATGTTCTGCAACTTCCTCTTCCTCTTCTTGTTCTTCTGGCCTTGCCAAATGTTGATCTAACATTATTGTTATGGGCATTTGGCTGGGACCATGCCAAAAGTGCATAAATTCATGAAAAACAAAAAATCTTAGTTCATAAAATCAGAGTTTCACTCTATTACTATTATTGTTACTGTGAAACCTCAGTGGTTTTAAGGAAGTATAACTCCTTTGTTCCATTTAGGTTCAACCAACATTCCATCATGGTTCTGAAGGCGTGTCAGCAGAATACATTGTGCCACTCTGGCTCAGAACGACTTGAACAATCAGGGGTACCTGAGAAACAAGCAAGCCAGTCAAATGAAAGCAGCCCTGGTTGTAGTGATCACCTGCATACTGCTAAAAAGGTAAATAAGTATTTTCATAATTTGATAGCATATACAACAATTTGTATCATGTTTATTACAGTTCGGAAGGATAAGTAAGGTAAAGTTGTCTCTGTGCTTTATAAATCAAGAACTACTCCATGAAGATGTGTGGGGGAATGGAGGTGTAGCTCCACAATTCTGGACCTCAGCACAAGAAGGAAGTGAGTGGTTAGCTTCACAATCTGGCTGCTTTACCCGCGGGGAAAGAGTACCCATTGGATAAGGGACTGG
The DNA here is from genome assembly GCF_002891405.2 of Cryptotermes secundus. NCBI lineage: Eukaryota > Metazoa > Arthropoda > Insecta > Blattodea > Kalotermitidae > Cryptotermes > Cryptotermes secundus. The sequence goes on from NW_019733326.1 coordinate 1,094,427, forward strand.
GTGGGCCTCAGAGCTGGTCTGGACACTGTGGGGGAAAGTAGCCTTGCCTCTGCCAGGAATTGAACTCTGGCCATCCAGTGCATAGCCCATTGTTATCCTAAGTGACCTGAAGTATGGTGGTGTTAAATGTAGACTCAGAGAGTTTTGAGAACGTCTTCTGTTTGTGTGTAATGAAGTTTACTGGTATTTTGGATGGAGGTACCACTTTTGTCTTGATGATTGGTAATGCTGTACAAGATGGCATGGTGTTGCATCTCAGAAGATAATCACCACCAGCACAACCTCAGATATCATCAGGAAAACCATAAAATAAATTTATTACTGTGTACTGGTGTGCAAATGCAATGTAGGCATCTGTTTCGGGGAACAAAAAAAAAAAACTATCCCTATAACAGGCCCTGGAGGCCCATATGGTTGTGAGACTTTGAGGTTCCCACATTTTCTAGACACTCGATTCACAGATGGCAGTGAGGTTGTCAGTTGTACATGCCAACCACCCTTTACCCCCAGGATGGTTCCTGTTATTCATTTCTCCTGGTGGGTTAGTTGACCCAAGGGCTGTAGTGCTGCTGGAAGGATTAGGTCAGTTGAAAAAATCCAATTACCTCATCGGGAATGGAACCTGCAACTTTCTGACTTGTAGCATGGTGCCTCAACCAGCTACTTTACCATGTGCCCCTTGTTTCAGGGAGTGTTTCAGGATTAACAAACAGGTGAATTATTGGGACTAGTTTTGTTGAGACCAAACCTTGCTTCACTGACTCAAAAAATATAAAGTAATAATGTTTATATATGAGGTAATATTGTAATGGTGAACTGTGGAATTGTGGTAGTAGTGTCAAGACTTTGGAGTGTGAATATTCCCTCTTGACTAGATGTGATGATCATATTATTTTCCTCTGATATTGGTCTGACTTTTGTAGTATATAGGATATGAAAATTTTGTTTAAAAAATTATACAGGTATTTTTGTCTTCATTGCTATTTAAATCCCCTGGGCCGGGGTAGCTGGCGCACGCAAGGGTCCTACTTTGAAGGTGGTTAGGTAAGCGTTGCTGTATGTCCTATCATTAGAGTGCTATACCACCATTCCGGGAACTTTTTGATGGCCCCTCGTATATGCTTAATATGTGAAACTGTTTAGATGGTGAGAAAATTCAGTCTCAACATTTTGATGGATTTACACATTTTTAAAGCCGTGTATCCAAAAATGATGTGTTTGGAACACTGTATGCATGTTTGTATGTGTGTGTGGATGTGTGCCTTGCTAGCACCTGAACTGTTGGAAGGATTTTATTCAAGTCTGGTATTGAGAGTCATAGGTGTGTTGTGAATGTGAACATCCTGGCTCTAAAATGGGGACCCGTCACATGGGCCACAAAATAAAATGGCAGTTTTCCTGGAAAACACATGTAATGGTTTTGATTAAATTTAAGTAAGTATGGAGACCATATCCCAAAATAGAACTGCAAAAGTGACATATGCAGGACTAGGAGCCAAAATGTGAAATTTTGATTTCATCAAAACTGACTTTTTTGGTCACACCAATTTCTTTGTTGTTTGGTATTCAGTAACGAACAGTGTGACCTCCTGCATCACAATCAGTTTTGTTTCCAGGGTAATGTAGTCAGGGTCAGTCATATGTGGAAAGGATGTCCAATTCTTTGCAGTGATTTTTCCTTTTCTGACCTTCTCCTTTATGACTTTATGATAGTCAAATTATTGTAACCATTTAGAGTCAAGGATATTTCAGTTGGTTTTTCTGCAGTGCCAGTAGGGAGATAAACACTTAGAGACCATATTTGCTAGATTGTAATACTGTTTCTGTCAATTAACTGAAAACGTTTTTTTGTTGCTGTCTGTGAGTATTAATATTGTAACGTGTATAGGCACTGAAGATGCCGTTCGAAATGTTAATTGGTTTATTTAACAACCTACAAGTCGTAACTACAATTGATTAGAACACTGTTGCAGGGTTTCACACTTTATAACCCCGTTTGCAATAATCTGTCCACTCTGTCCTCAGTAGTCTACACGTATTCACAGTACGGGAGCTATATAAGTGTCACTGTGTTACACACTCCCAATTACTTCTCAGTTATCACAAACTATCCCTGATTATCACACGTGTCCAGTTCTTCTTTCTGTGACTGCTGCTATACTCCAACTGTGTTGCTCTGGCTCACCACTAACTCGTTCACTGCTGACTAACTCGTAACTTAACTCGTAGGCTGCTGCCTTGAGAACTGTCTTCGTAGGCAGTGTAGGTCTCTTATAAACCCTCAGCCGGACAACGGGAAAACGCTTCGCTTACTTGTTGCCTAGTCGCCGTGTTTGCCGATAGCCTAGCAATGCTGCCGAGAGTTGTTTACAGCTACGTAGCAAGTGCGGCGTCCCGTGTTACATCACTGCAGTTTACTCGCTTTGCCTAGCAACCGCTGTGCTTGGACTCAGCTCACTTTGGCTCCGCTCGGCACGTCACTGCTGGCGGGGAGGGAGGGGCATCATCCATAGCGCAACATGTCACAATATTATTGGAGTATATGTGGTATTATCCTTTTAATTGTATATAAGCAGTGTAATGGAGAGTTGAAAGCTCTGAAATTACACATTTTTCAGTTTTGTAACAATGAATTGTTAAATGTTAGCACATTGCATGAACTTAAGTTATGTAGCAGGTACTTGAGTTTATTGTAGCTATTCTGTGAGTCAGATATTTTGATGTGAATATGTGAAGTGCAGTTCTCTGTATAAAGGAGATGATTTGCAACTGACTATTTGTGTATGTTACTCATTGGAGGAAAAAGAGATACAAATAGTTAATAGTGTGAAACCTTAAGTAATGAATGATGATGTGGATACTATGCTATTTATTTATAAATTGATCAAGAAAGTTTGTGTTGTTGCTGTTCCTTTAAAGTTGATAATGTTTGAATATATGAGGTTTTATGATTAATAATTATACTGAATTACAGTGAATAGAGAAAATCATAATGTAAAGGTAGCTAACGGATCATTTGAAAATGTGGAACAGTTCAAATATTTGGGAATGACAGTAACAAATGAAAATTTTGTTCAGGAAGAAATTAAGGGGAAATTGAATTCGGGTAATGCTTGTTACTATTCAGTCCAGAATCTTTTGTCTACTTGTCTGCTGTCTAAAACCATACAAATTAGAATATGCAGAACTATAACTTTGTCTGTGGTTTTGTATGGGTGTGAGACTTGGTCTCTGACATTAAGGGAGGAACATAAACTGAGGATGTTTGAGGACAGGGTGTTGAGGAGAATATTTGAACTGAAGAGAGATGAAGTGGTAGGAGGTTGGAGAAAACTGCATAATGAGGAGCTTCATGACTTGTACTCTTTGCCAAATGTAATTAGAATGATTGAGTCAAGGAGGGTGAGATGGCTAGGGCATTCAGCACACATGGGGGAGAAGAGGAATTCATGTAGGATTTTGGTGGGAATGCCAGAAGTAAAGAGACCACAAGGAAGACCTAGATATAGGTGAAAGGATAATATTAAGATGGATTTTAGAGAAATAGGATGGGGTGGAATGGACTAGATTGATGTGGTTCAGGATAGGGACCAGTGTAGGGCTCTTGTGAACATGGCAATGAACCTTCTGGTTCCATAGAATGTTGGGAAATTCTTAAGTAGCTGCATAGTTGGTAGCTTCTCAAGAGGGTCTCAACTCCATATAGTTAGTGAATTACATGTTACAAATATTATGTTTCTGGATATTATCCATCCTGTTTTTATTTAAAACATAACGTTTTGAAGACTGGATTCTGTCCGCATCTTCAGGTAAACCTCATTTGGACCCAGTCGATAGAGTTAGTCCCTGTCTTTGGCAATAGGGAATTCTCCATCAGTTATGCCCAACTGAGTAGGTTTTACTGAAGACAGACAGTATCCAGTCTCCAGAATGTTAAATTTTCAATAAAAGTAGAACAATGGGTAATGTTGAATAACATAATATTTATATTAATGTATCATCATCATGAACTTTTAGATCATAATTACATGTTAGTTCATTAGTCTGAAAGAAGTGAACTGGTGTACTCCAGGTACAGGGAACTATGGATTAATATTTTGGGGGAACTCTTCACATAGTGTAATAATTTTTAAAATACAAAAGAATATAATTAGAATCATTACAGGATGTAGAAGTAGAGATTCATGTAGAGAATTATTTAAGAAATTAAAAATTCTACCTCTTCAATCGCAATACATATTATCGCTTCTCTTATTTGTTGTTTACAACAAAGATAAATTCAAATTAAATTCTGATGTCTATAACATGAATACTAGACAAAAATATAACTTCCACCTACCCTCATCAACTTTATCAGTATATCAAAAAGGAGTCTACTTTACTGGCATAAAAGTGTTCAACAATCTGCCACAAAGTATTAAAAACTTGGGCAATGATACTAGAAAGTTTAAATCAGAGTTAAAGAATTATCTTCATGCTCATTTCTTCTACTCTTTAGATGAATACTTCAATGTAAATAGAGAATGATGTAAAATTAAGTTATATTAATTTTTAAGCTAAAATTGCCTGTACTTACGTATGTAACCTTTTGACTTGTTCTGTATCCAAAGGTACTAACCTACTTAGGATTTATAGAATGTAAATAAATTCAATTCAATTCAAAAACACTTACAGACTTTGTATAGTCAAGGCAACACAGATGCCCACTGGGCAATTTGTAGTACAACAGCTGGATCGTTAATCCTATGCCATTTTGACTCATGACACTAGTGCATGTGTTATCATCCCATCCCCCCCCCCCCCGGGATTTAAATATTGAATGATATCATACTGTGTTTTACTGCATTAAGAGTGGCAGGTGTCCTTTTAATTTTACTGTATTATTTTGGGAGACATAAGAGATTGACTTGAATTCATAACGTCTGCATGAAAACCAGAAGATGTATGTATAAAACATGAATTGTGAATTCATAATGTAGCACATCAAGGGACATAACCTAACGTTCAGCAAGATACAAGATGATGCCCCAGCATCAGACCACAGTGGATGATTGCATGGTTGTGTTGATCCTTTGTGTTGAAAGAAATATTTTTAAGTAGTTCTGTCTGTAAATGCTTCCTCTTAATAATATCTAAAAGTTTGTGATGATGGTACATTAGTACAAATATTATGTTTTTGGACATTATCCATTGTCTTGTCTTTATCTAAAAACCTTCCTGTTTATTTTTCAAAACAACGTTTTGGAGACTGGATTCTGTCTCTGTCTTCAGGTAGAACCTACTCAGTTGGGCCCACTCAATAGAGATGGGGACTAGTTCTATCAATTGGGCCCAACTGAGTAGGTTTTACCTGAAGACTGAGACAGAATCCAGTCTCTGAAACGTTATGTTTTGAAAAATAAACAGCAGTTTTTAGATAAAGACAAGGTGAGGGATAATGACCAAAACAAAATATTTATGCTTCCTGTTACATTGAAATGTGTAAAAGTAAAGGTAAATTTGTCCCTGTACTTAATTAAGCACCATACCATTATGGCATGTAGTAGATATGAGGTATAGCCCCACCATTCATAACCTTTCTAAATGGGGGTGAGTGATCAGCTTCATGCCCCTACTGCCTTCCCCCAGGAAACAGTACCCCTTGGATTGGAGACTGGGTGAGCCCCAGAGCCAGTCTGGATACTGGGTGAAGAACTAATAATCTTGCCTCTACCTGGAACACCGGTTTCTTGGTTGTCTAGTCCAAGGCCTAGCTGGTATCCAAGTTCCACTGAAGTGATGTTCATCAGAATAGCATGTGCATACAGCAATACAGCACTTGTAAAGTGGGCCACAACTGACTAAAGGCTGTTTATCTTTACATAGAAGGTTTAAAATGTAGGTGTGTGTCAGTCTTTGTGTTGAAAATAGTTCTTGAAATTAATGTAGAAGTAGAGTAGGTCATGATGAGTGAAACATTGTTATGTTCTTGTGTCCTGTTGCTGTTTAGTAGGTGTTGTAACAGTAATTATTATAGAAATGGCATTAATATTTGACACCTTACATATACATGTGTATGAAGATCGTCTGTTTGAAACGTCTTTGAGGGTACATGAAACCTTGGATAAGCAAACATGTGGAAGAAGACTTTGGTAGTTTCAGTAAGATCTGGTAAGCTGATTTTAGTTCCCATCATAAGCTGACAGTAGAATGTAGTAAGATGTAACAAGACGTAACGATGTAGCACCCGCAAAGATACGAGGGTTGGAACTTTAATAGTGGCTACATTGCTGTAGAGACGCCATACAATGGAACCAAATAATGGCCAAAAGTTTGTCAGAACCCCAGCAGTGTGGAAGTTATGGTGATTCTCGTGTACGACTGTGATGGTGTTATCCTGACGCATACCATTTCCCGACAGCAGAACGTCAATGTGCAGTATTACTGTTTATATTTGGAAGAACCTGTGACCAACTTTGAGAAAGAAGTGGCAACACTTTCTGCAGAACCCACCCATCATTTTGCAGGACAATGCTCGGCTGCATGCAGCGCAAGCTGTGGCTGATTTGTTCGATCAGTGGGGCTGGGAAGTGCTATACCATCCACCATACTCCCCGGACTTAAGCTCTTGTGACTTCGACTTGATTCCTAAGATGAAGGAACCACTTTGTGGCATTCGCTTCGGAACTGTTCCAGAGATTCTTTAGGCAGTAGACCGCTCCATTTGAACTATCAACAGAACAAGCACTGCTAAAGGTATCCTATGACTTCCACATCACTGGCAGTGGGTTGTACACAATGCTGGTGACTTCATTGAAGGACAGTAAAACTTTGAAACATGCATCTATTTTGTATCAGTTGTAAATAAATAGTTACCACTATTAAAGTTCCAACCCTTGTATTTTAGCAAGTATAGGACATATTTGATTAAACTCATCCGTATTTACCTGGTATTAATTTCAGTCTTGTTCAGCAGCAGTGCAATATGTTCATTTGTGTAATTGCAGTAGCTTCCTCCACTAAAAAGAAAGGTGAAGCTACATTTTTAACAGGCCATAGAGGCCCATAGGGTCGTGAGACGTCGAGATTTCTGCAATTTTTCTTGACATTTGGCTTGCAGATGGCAGTGAGGTAGTCAGCCTTGCATGCTGGCTGCCCTTTAACCCAAGGAAGATTCCTGGTACTCATTTCTTTTAGAGGCTTAGTCAACCCCAAGGCCATAGTTTGACTGGAAGGATTAGATCAATTGAGAAAAACCAGTGCCCTCATCTGGAATCAAACTCGTGCCTTTCTGGCTTGTAGCATAGTGTCTCAACCAACTATGCTACCTGCCACATGCCCCCAGTGTGATATGTAGAGTGTTAAAATTGAGACAGAAACTTGCTGCATGCAACAGCTCAGCAGCACATGGACTTAAAACAATGTTTACAAAACCTGGTAGAAGTGACCCTTTTCTGTCTTCAGATATGCCTCACACAATAAACAAATTATGTGACAGTTTATGAAGTTTGTCCTTAGAAACTGAAGCAGTTACTTGTGGTCTTTTGCTATGGAGAGCTTCAGTGTTTTAAGCTTTATTTTTGTGAGTTCATCATGAATGGTGAAAACCAAATAACTAAGATAAGGGTGTCTGGGAGGCCAGAGTGCTTTGTCGATTATTTTGTTCTCAGACACTTCATGTGTAGTGACCATGGTCTCAGCAGTGTGTAAAACCCAAGAAAATAATACAAAATAAATATGTCAATATTTGTAGAAATGTAATATAGTATCTGGTATGTGTCAGCTATAATGAATTTGTGAGACTGCTGATTGACACTGCACTTCATGGCTTGCCGCTGACTGTAGGCATGCTGATGTTTAGAAAGTCCTCCACATTTATATTTCAGTAAATTCGCTTGAAGGTTATTGAAGTTGCCACATGGTGACTTGCTGGTGGGTATAAGCATGCGGCTTTTAAATAATATAATGGCACCTCTCTGTGTCAGTTGCAACAAGTTTGTGGCGGTGCTGATTGAGGTTCCCCTCGACAGCTTACGGGCACCTGTAGATACACATATTGCTGGTAAAATGAAATAAAAAAAGCTGTAACAAAAAGTTCTTGTACATGAAACTTTATTCTTACTATTAAATCAGTTCATACGAGGGTTATTTGGAGAGTAACCTCCAGTGAGCTGTTAACAGAACAAGCAGTGAGAAGAAAAACAAATTATTGTATACAGAAGAAAAAGTGCATACCTAAGCTACTTCTCAAAATAGACACCACTGGAATTGAGGCACTTGTCATATCAGAGAATAAGTTTTTGTATGCCTGTGTCAAAGAAGACTGCCGCCTGAGGTCAGTCAGATTTTGACACATTCTGTCAACTTATTATTATTGATGCACTGTGATGGCAACCAGATTTTCGGGTATTTAAACAGGTGGTAGTCACTCGAAGGGAAATCAGGGCTGTAAGGAGGGTGGTCGAAGAAATCCCAGTTGAAATGCTCCATCAGCACTCAAGAGCAAGCATCTGTATGCAGATGCACATTGTCGTGGAGTAGCACTACACTGGATGTTAGCATTCCACACCTTTTGTTCTGAATAGCCCTTCACAATTTTTTTAGTGTCTTGCAATCCATTTCTTACATTATTATGGTCCCTGTTTGAGTGAATTTCGCAATCAAACACTCCTTTCCTCTCCCAGAAAACAGTTTCCATCAGTTTTCTGGCAGGCGGACATTTGTTTAAGCTCTTTTGGCTTGTTTGGTAAATGTGTGTGCATCCTTTGCTTTGACTGCTCTTTGGTTTCAGCATTCAACAAATGAAACCCAGGTTTCATTACTTACTACTTCTATGATGTCATTGAGAAATTCATCACCATATTTGTGGTATCACTATAAAAAAGTCAAAGCTGAAGTCATTCTCTGTGTTTTGTGTGCACCCATGAGCATTTTCTGAACTCATCTTGCACAGAACTTGTGATAGCCTAGTCTGTGATATTGTCATAGAGAATAGTGCATGAAATTTATGAAAATTCACATGAAAAGTTCTGAAATTGTGAAGGGCTGTCTCTCACTTTGAACAAGATCATCACGCACTACAGATGGGCAACCAGTCTTCATCGTTCTCCCATCTTTGAACATTCTACACCATTGTCTTTCCCTTTGCCCATTACATTTTGGCTGTAAACCTCACATAATTCATGATGGATTTCCACAGCACTCATGTTTTTATAGTGAAGAAAGTGGATAACAGGACACACAACACTGTAGAGACAAGAACAAACACTAAGTGACCATTTCTTTTATTGAAAGCTGTCGCAACACAACAATTAATAATATATGTTTGGAGTATTAAGTAGTACTTTACTACATGTTTCAGCCTCCAAGAAACCATCATCAGGTAAATATATTTAAAAACTTCTTAGCTATTGAATTACATGCTAATTACATGATGTAGTATAAGATTTTTCAAATAGTATACAATAATATAAAATATAAAATTACATTAAAAACAAAAGTCTTAAAATGGACTAGTTACATAATTAAAGTACAGTCAAGAGCTGTACATTTAATTATATATTTTAAAGTAGGTAGGTGTAATCGTAATAATGTGTGGTGGTGCTTATGTGGACATGTATACACAGACGGTTGTTGTGGTGCTCGGAGTTCTGTTGCTATATTGTATGTTATTATTTAATTTTGATTTCCTGGAAATAATATGCCAATGATGACTATTAATGAATATTCTAGTGGTTGTATGTAATGTTGATTGAATTATTGTAGTTATATAGATTACTTACTATTTGACGGGCGCCTCCGTTCATGTGCGTATGTCCGATCTGGTGAGGAGATGGATTACAACTGATTTTGGATGGATGTTGTCATATATTATTGTATACTATTTGAAAAATCTGATACTGCATCATATAATTGGCATGCAGTTCAATAGCTAAGAAGTTTTTAAGTGTATTATTTACCTGATGATTACTTCTTGAAGGCCGAAACATGTAGTAAAGTACTCTTGATACTACAAAGATATATTATTAATTGTTGTGTTGTGACAGATTTCAGTAAAAGAAATATATAATACAGAACAGGATGCATTCACTGAAAACTAAGTGACCAGTTATGTGATGGTTTTGATGGTTTACAAGGCAATGAGGCATGTGACGCTACTTAGCATGTGTGAACTCTCCCCTGCTCCTGTTGCCTAAAATAAAAGGTTACATTCTGAGTAGCCCTTGTATAAATGAAAAATGGAGGTAATGGCTTCAAATTCACAAAAACTGCTTGCATGGACTTAAATTAAATTAAATAAATTTTAGCAGTAATTATAACTTGCAGTATCAGTCAAGTGTCATGGCCAAGTACTGTAATATATATGTAGATTGTGAGGATGTGATTTACATTAAGATAGTAAGGTAAAGATAAAGTTACCTCTGTGCTTTATTACTGAAGCACCACACCATGAAAAGTATGGGAAAGGTGAGGTATAGCTTCACCATTCTTAATCTTAGCACTAGACGGAGGTGCACGGTCAGCTTTTTGCCCTATCTACTTTGCCACTTGTACATCATTTCAGTAATTCAGCCAGGTTTGGTAGCCCTCACACCACCCAAAACAAGTACCAGTATTCCTATTATCATATAAACACCCTAAAAATGGCATAAATTTGACATCTCATTACTCTTTTCTGAGGGTGTAATTAAGATTTTGGTTTGAACACAAACCCATTGCAATTTTATGAACTGTTCTGTGCAACTGTTGGTTTCAATTACTGTATTTCCAAAAATTTTATATTGAAAATTAGTTACAAAATTGCAAAAGTGTTAGTTGTGTCCTTTGTTTCATCCCTGTTTCTGACATTCACCTATGAAAATTTACTGCTGTCATCTGTTCAGTCTGTTAACTAAGACTACTTGTGAATAATCTATACATTTTTCTACAAATCATACGTGAAGAATGGTTCTGCTAGATAGGGTCAAGCGAATTTCACTGTAAACTTCCCTTGATCACAGCTTTTCTCACCATAGATAACCATAAACTTATTAATAAAGTCAGCTGTAATGGATAACTGATGAACAAGAATCAAGTCAAAATATATTGTCCCCACTGAAAAGAAAGTAGGTGAAGTAGGGAGTAAGCTAGAATATTCACCATGGGGTGCCTTGCACAAGAGAGTGTCATTTCAGTATCATCAGCAGTGCAGCACCATTGCTTCAACTTCCAGCCGTACAAGACAGATTTTCTTAAGCGACTCATGACGAACTTCTTTCTACAATTATTGTGTTTCGGGACATTATCCATCATCCTGTTTATTATTTAACCCTTTGACGTGGTCATTTAAATTCCGCGGCCGCGGCTCCTGCGGTAATATATTCAGCCGGCCATTTAAATTTTGCTCGAAAATTATTTATTCATCATTGTTCTTAAATTCTATGAGATAGGAACATGAAACTTTCACTAAAATGATCTTAAAAGGTGGTTTTATAACCTTACCTTATAATATGAACCCCCTTTATATCTTCAATGGAAGCAGGTTNTATTATTTAAGAGAGAACATTTTGGAGACTGGATTCTCTCTCTGTCTTCAGGTGGAACCTACTCAGTTTTGCCCATCAGTAGAGCTAATCCATATCCATAACCTCAATCTAGAGTTCATATACATGTCTATATATCATATATATATATATATCATTATGAAAAATTTAGATAATGACTGGTTTGAACTTGTATTCAGGAGGTTCTTGGTTCAAATCTCAGTCAGGACACTGGCTATCCTGGCTGGTGTTTGTTGTCATTTTTCTCAGTCCAGGCAAATTCCAGGACAATACCTTAATCTGGGCAATGATCATTTCCTTCTAGATAGTTTCCAGTTCAACAATCACCACTTACCATACCATTCAACCCTATATGTTCTAGCTACTGACTGTGTTGTAAAATAAACCACAAAGAAAGGTAAATTGCTTGTGTGGGTCTTGTGGAGTGATTCCATATTTGTGTCAGTATTAGCTGTTTATCCAGAGTTAAGCTATTACTGGCCAGTACTCATGGCAAAAGTGTGCAGCCTAGCGCACCCTTTCATGTCATTAATGGCTTAACGTACTTGTACTGTGAGAAGTGACACTGAACAGCACAGGCGTATGCAGTGTAGTGTGGAGAGTGCATGACATCTTTGAGGAACATATGGCCTCCATCTTTATGATCAAAGAGTAATCCAAGCAAGAAGCCAGCTGAAGCAATGGCACTTGCCTGGCTTCTTGTACTCATCAGCCCTTCCAGACATAGCTGGGCTTAGGCCACTGCTGCTTCCTTCCAAATTCCTCTAAATTCTTTATTCATCAGTCCTGTCATTCTTTGCTACAGAGTCGGATACCAACAGGATCATAAAATAACCTGCAAGGAAACATGTTAGATACCCTGTAAGTCTTGTCAGTAATGTGAGGTAAGGTAAAGTTGTCCATGAAGTCATCGGGGAGTGGACGTAGAGATCAACATTTTCTTGACCTCGGCCCTAGCTGGAGGTGAGTGGTGAACTTGACAACCTGGCCTCTTTACCCCCACGGAAAGAGCCCCTGGTACCCATTGGATAGGAGGTTGGGTGGATCTCAGGGCTTGTCTGGACGATGTGGAGATGTGAAAATTCTTGACCCTACCAGAACTCAAATCCTGACCTCTTGGTTGTCCAGCCCATAGCCAGTCACTATACCGACTATGCTATCTCAGCTCCCCATTATTGTGAGAGCACATGTATATTTTCATAGCTGGTTTCTCTGTCGTCAGACCATGATATCTGAACACAGTCTAAGATACTTTAACCCTTTCATTGTTGGGTTATTAGTTCCAGCCAGTTCAATATTGTTGATATATTTAATCCTTATAATGGCCAAGGTCAGGTAATATGTGGTGTAAGGTATTTCCACTGCTAAATGCAGCAGTCTCTGAATTCTTCTGCAGGTGGTATGCAGAAGTAGCCGAGAGGTTTGCCTGGAACCTTGTCATGTTGCTTATAGAAGGAAGTGTATAGCCTCTAAATTTGAATGCATTCAGAAAACTGCTTACCCCAGGAATATTATTGTTGGATGTTAATGACTAGACGTGGGGTTTAGATTGAAAAATGGATTTATTGAGCACTTATTTCTCGTCACTACAAATAACTATAACACTTTCACTAATCTACGTACTGTACAAATCGCTACTGTGAAAACTGGGTCTTCTGTTGTCTCCAGATGCAGATTCCTATAGTTTCATGCTCACATCCTTGTTGGCTGGTGACTCACTCAACCGACTATCTTAAAAGTCAACCGACAGTAGTTCATCCAGCGTGTGTTGGTGTTAAGCCCCATCTGGGGCCCAAGACAATGTTATTGTCACTGTCAGTAGTGGGTTTGTTGAGGTGGGGCACCCTCTACCTTCTCCCGTTGGTTCTTGTTTTTTGGCCTTAGCACAAACTGCGTGAGGAACACCACTTCCAAGAATTCTTCCATTTTTTAATGATGTGTTAAGTGGGCTGTTGCCTAGCGATGGCTTCATATTGTTGACTTGGCTGCATTATGGTTGCTGTGGAAACATGTTTACTGGCCAATGCCTAGCAATGGACAACTTCTATGGGCCTGCTGTTCCAGCTTTCAGTTGTCATGTCACAGTATAGTTGCAGGAAGGACACCTTGTTTTGAAGGGGTCTTGCATCCAGTGAAGGATGTCACAGTCAAGTTAAATTTCATGACATATAAATGTGAATCCTTTTTCTTCCTTTCACTCATATTTGGAGGAAGCAGTTTAAAATCTTGTAAATCAAACAGACTTCCTATGTCTTACTGTATATTTCTGAAACATCTGTTATTAGCATCCTTACACAGCAAAATGGATGGTTCTCATTCATGATTGAACAGCACCAAACAATTCAGAATCGTTTTTCATTTCTAAAAGCTCACTTGTTGAATTTCAATTCACCAACTTTGTTGGTTTTTAATTGTTAGCTCTGTGATTTATTTAGAGAGCCACAATGATTGATGTCATTTCCGTAACTCTTGAAAAATCTTCATAATGATATCTTGCCCTTTACTTTATATGACCTGGGGAAAATTTTTGATTGCTTAAACTTCTTTGCTGTCAGGTTTCATGCCACCTATTGTAACCACATGGCCCAGATAACCCACTTCAGACACTGCAAAGGAACACTTTCCAGGAATCAAGGTAAATTCAGCGTTATTAATACTTAAAAATTTTTCTGTAATATTGTGGCATGTTCTTTAACTGCAATGAAGGCATTCGGATATGATCTATACAAATTATCTGTTGAGGCCGTGTCATCCTGGTAGTTCATCTGTGACCTTCAGATATGCACTTGGAGCCTCAGAGGAGCTGAAGAACACACTAGAAGCACTGGAAAGGTGTTATGACTTATATTTATTCTTACCCTTTTTTTTATTAATGCGCAGTCAGTGTTTATAGCTGTCCTCAACAGGTTGTGTAGTAGATTGATTGAGTGAACTAACTGAGGTAAGGATTGTAAAGCTTGTTTTGTTTATAACAGGACCTTAGTTACAGGGTGTCAGTCTCCTTCCTACAAACAGGTCTAAAACACACAGTGTTTACTGTATTGTGCTTCTTAAAGGTTCACCAGTGGAAGAAAATTGCATTGTCTCAGTTCATTCAGGTTAATGGCAGGAATATATTGGATGAATGTTCAAGGCTGGATTTACACCACTAATATCTGCAAATAGGTTATTGGATTTGAGGTTCTCACAGCTGTGACTGTGAAGAGTTCCATCTTCTGGAATATAATGTGTTGTCATCCAGTGAAAGTGAATGTTTTGGATTGCCTTCATCTTCAACATCAAAGAGAAAGACAAGCAAGGAACTAGCGTGCAGCAGACAGCAAGCGGACCCTGAAGAAGGAAGTGATACGGTTATAACTTAGAAAACATAACTCAATGAAAAGACTATTCACACATGCTGTCTAGTCTTCCTAGTGGTTATTATCACAGCTCAGGGTATATTATCAATCCATGCACTCTCAAGGCAAAGAAACTTTCTAAGAAATATTCCCAGTGTTTACCCCTGAAACACCTTTGTCTGCATTGAAATGGGTCTTCTTGTAATTTTGGTGACATGATGCTATTATGATCTGAACAGTCTGGCTCATAAGAAATCTTAATTCCAAACCATAATTATTAGTAATGTTTGTCATTGATACTCCTTGCTTTACATGACATTACCTTGCACTCTGCCACTGTTTATTGTTGTCTTATAACTACCACTTAAAGTTTTATTTTATTCTGGTGTAATTGTGCCTTATGGTGGTGTAATTTATTTCTGTTTATGTTCTCATATGGAGCTGGGATAGTGTGTAGTGTCTAGGCTTTGGACTAGATGACAGTCACATTGTGATTTGATTCCCAGCAACGTAAAGAGTTTTCTCTCTTCCTCACAGCCAGCAGACCTCCAGACCAGCTGTGGAGCTCACCCATCCTTCCATACCAGAGGTCATTTCTCTGGGGGGTAGAGTAATGGGAAAGCTCTTCGCCCATCGCTATCTAGTACTGAGATAATGATGTAGCTGCACTGCAGCTACTAAATACCCTGAAACTTTGATTTTGCTATTCCAGATTTTACTCTTCACAAATTTATGCATCTTTTGCATGGTCCTTGCCAAATGTCTATAACAGTAGTGCTAAACTTTAATGGATGTTACGTTTCAACAACTTTACATTTTCCCTGAATTTGCACTTCATTTTCCTAGTCCTAGCTGATGTAGAGCTGCAAGTGATTTATGTGCACCAAGTGACTCTACTCAGGCCATTTGTGCATGAGGGGATTTTTCTGCTGCTGTGGTCCAAGCAGCTCTCACATCAGGTCAGCTTTGATCTTGTTGCGCTAGGTGCAACTGTAACTGAACGAGAGCAGTGTGTCTCTCATGTCTGATAAGTGTTCCAAAAATGACCTTCGCAAAAAAGTGAGTGTTTTCTCAAGTGAAACATTTAAAAGAAATGCGCCCAGGTTAAATTCTTCAATCTCCCAGTGCCCATGTGACTTCACTTTATAGAGACCAAACTTTATTGTTGATTAAGATGAATTTCATGGTAAGAGGATGAAATATGGATGATAAAGGAAAATCATTTAAAATAAGTGTTTTTGCATTAGTTGATGCACATGTTGACACACTTGTTGAAGTGCCGTCATGCTTGAAACTTCCAGTGTCCATGCTAAACACTCTTGTGAAGAACTGTGAAGAAATCGAAAGGAGGTACATCCAGTATGAACCTTTTTCCAAGCAGTGGAAATCGCTGAAATATTCGTCACTGGAGAAACTGGCATCTGCACTTGCTGCATGGTTCAAGCAAACATAGAGAGTAATGTCTAGAAAGATGGTACCCACCTCAAGCAGAAGGCCTTGCACATTGCGGCTTGTCAGGTATAGCCAACTTTTTGGCTTCCAGTGGATGAAACAACAGATTTAAGAGGAGACACAACATTGTTTGCAGAACTCAGGTGAGAGCAGGGGCTGTTGAGCAAGAAACTATCAAAGACTGGATAAATTACTGTTGTGGGAAGCTGAAGCTCATGACCTCTGTGATATATGTATTTAATTCTGCTGAAACAGGTCTGTTTTACCATGTGCAACCTGACAAAACATTTGCTTTTTTAGGAGGTTTTTACCATGGTGGTACAAAATCTAAAGAGGTTACTCTACTCCTCATGTGCAGTATCCAGCAATATATCTGATATACTGCCACCTCTTGTAATTGGAAAACGTAAAATTTCATGTTGCTTCAAGATTGTCAAGAGACAGCATTTGTATGAGGCTCATAGAAATTCTTGGATGACCATCAAAATATTTGAAGATTACATATTTTTGAGTTTTGTAAAATGTCATGTTATTTTAGTTTCTATCTGGATTGGGCAATATTAGTGAGCACTGTATATGCAGACTTACATCTGTTTTGAGCATAACACTCAGAATATTTATGGGAATGAAAAATGTTTCAAACAGAAATTGTAGAGAAAAATGGAACATTTCATTCCAATAAACTTGTTCGGTAAGTCTTCCTGTTTTCTGCATAATTAGAAAGAAATGAGATAACTTTTTCAAATTTGTACAGGGTAATTTGGTAGCATAGTTGGTGCAAGCACTGTGCTACAAGCTGGAAGGTTGTGAGTTTGATTCCTGAGGACGTCGTTGGATTTTTCATTTGACCTAATCCTTCCAGCCACCCTATGGCCCTAGAGTCAACTGAGCCTGTATCAGAAATGAGTATCAGGAATATTCCTGGGTGTAAAAAGAGCAGCCGGTGTGTAAGACTGACAATCTCACTGCTGTTTGTTAGCTGATTGTCTAAAAAATGTGGGAGCCTCAACGTCCCAGAACCCTGTGGGCCTCAATGGCCTGTTAACAGGGATAGCTTTACCTCTACCTAATTCCTTATTCATTGAACAATTTCATTTTTTTATGAAATTGAAACAGTCTTTACAGAACTCATTATTTTTCAGTTTAAAATTACTGTACACAGGAAATATGGTCCTCAGTGTGAAGCAAGTGTGATGTCTTCTTTTTATACTGGATAATGTATTAGATTTGAATGATGAAATTCCATAGAACAGCTTACAGATTATGGTAGAGTTTCTGTGGAAATTAGAAACTCCTCTTGCTGTATTGTGTCTTTCATATCATCAGTTGTGCGAGGGTTAGTGCTCAACACCATATCCGTAATGTATTGTCATAGGAATAAGTCTCATCAGTCAAATCTGGCAATAAAGGTTTTCTCTCAAAACCTTGAGCATGAACACAAAATCTGTTTGACAGCACTGTGTTTCCAAATATTTCCCTAAAAATCCCAGCACAGGACCAGGACCATCTGTATGAGGCCTTGTGCCATCTTTTTGGAACCTGTCCATGTCAATATCTGCTCTGTAATCCATGAGAAAAGGTTTAAAATTATTCTGCAAAACATTAAGATAAACCTGAAAACTGACTCTGTGTTCAGTAGACAGAGGTCCATATGTCAGCAGTGGAAAGTGCACAGTGCACTGTAACCGTCAAGGGTGTAGTGGATTGTCAATAAAAGTCTCTGGATTTTCTTCACATAACTATCTAAATGGGGAGGCGGGATAGCTCAGTCGGCATAATGATGGGCTACAGGCTGGACAGCTGGGGTTCAATTCTTGGCAGAGGCAAGAAATTTTTGTGCATTCAACAGCATCCATACTGTCTCTGGGGCCACACAGCCTCCTATATAATGGGTACCAGGATCATTTTCTTCAGGGGTAAAGTGGTCAAGGCGTGAAGTTTACGAGCTACCTCCATCCAGTGTCCAGATCAAGAATAGTGGAACTATACATCCACTCCCGCACACATCCTTACGGCATGGTGCTTTATTAATTAAGCACAGGTACAAGTTTACCTTTTTGCCTAACTATCTAAATGAAAGTGACCATCAGAGGACCAGATTTTGTTTGAAATGTCTGTTTCTTTTTCAGAACTGAATGAATGTCTTAACGGTTCAGAACAAATTTATTGGAATACAAGTAATTAATTTATGCTGTTTGGAGAAAATTAAGAATTCTGTATAATTCTATGCTTTCTAGCTCCGAATTCAAGAGAAACTAGTTTACGATGATTTGGAATCTGACAGTAAGATGCAGCATCAAGGGACAGAACTCAGTTTGTCCAGAGTTGAGCGGTACCTTCATGGACCCATGCCAGGATCATGTGGTGAGTACATCATTGGCTGAATTGGCAGGTTGCTTTTTCCTCCCTTCCCTTACCACAATGTTATTAAAAGTGTTGAGCTGCTTGCAGGATGTAAAACTGTGTAATCCTTGTACTGAAATACCTGTAGGCCATGTTGAAACTTATGTACAGCATCTGTTTTTTTAGTCTGTTTTCCCTGTTCTGAAAAACTGAAATAGGGGTTACAAGATCACCTTGCCGTCCATGTGTCTCTATGTATATTCCCCCCCCCCAAATAATTGTTAGACAGTGGCACAACAGTGAATACATATGCAAGAATTGAAGAATCGCTAGACATGTTTTCTATGCAGTCCCAGTCATACCAAAGGAAAGTCTGTGTGTCTGTATGTGTATCCTCTTCTTGATGCTAAGCAGTGGCTCTGTAATCATGTTCCCATGACAGTAAATGCATGCAACAATAGAAGAATTGTTAGATGCATAATTTGCTGTGCATTCCATATCTTATCAAAGGAAAGTAAGTGATTAGTTCTTCCCAGAACTTTTTGTTGTTTTTTGCATTTACATTCCGCTACACATCAGCCAGTATATTTCACTTGGGAGACTAGGGAATTAGGAGAAACAGTTGGGATTTGCCTCATATAGAGTAGAGAGGAAGATTAAAGCCATATATTGGGATGTGAGTGAACAAAAATTTCGTGGAACAATTTTTTAATCAGAGGTTTGGATGTATCAGTGCAAAAATAGATATTATCAGTCCTGTAGGATGAAACAGTAACGAACAATGGCAGGAAATGGGACTGCAGATGAATTAAATGTAAAAAGAAATTGGAGAGGCTGGTATTATTATTATTATTGTTATTATTATTATTATTATTNTATTAGCCCCGTTGAGCCAACGAGGTCGGCCCTTGGTACCTTGATACTTCCCCCATCTACCAGAGGCATTGGAAACTACTTGGGCGGGAAAGTTTTTACCTAATCCTTTTGCTCAGAGGTCTCCTAGAGACATGAGGTTCTTTTATGTGCCGTAAATCTACGACACGGGACCCACGGCTTAAAGTCCCTTCCGGAGGACTTGTTCCCTGAATTTTTCCACCCTTAAAAATTCCACGACCTCCGCCGTGTTTGAACCTGCGTACCTCGAGTCATGAGGTGGGAACGTTACCCCTACACTACGGAGGCTGCTTGGAGAGGATGGTAAGAAAGCATGACAGTGAAATAGAAATAAATATAGATGGCTGTGCAGAACTGGCAGCTTCTCAAGAAGGGCTCATCTCCATGAAGTTAGTTAGAAGTTGGTTAGTTTGACCAGTAATTAATGTGGGTGGTAAGAGGATGTGTGTAATTAAAATGTTAGTGCATAACAGATGTGTTCTACACTATAGGAATAGTAATTTAAGCAGGATGCCAGAGCAAGGGGCTAGGTAGTCACACCGTGGCATCACAAAGTGTGAGCTGTAACAGACTAATGAAGTTTTCCATATGTACTATGCATGTGCTAATATGCAATGCACAAATGGATGACATTCTTATGCACAGTTTTTACAGAATTTAATATTGTGGGATACTTAATGAGTTCTGTCATCTGGAATGCAATGTAATGTAGTCTGATGAAAGTCAGCTGACATTTCGGAGGAATATGTTACCTCCATCTTCAGGGTTGAAGAACAAGCCAAGCAAGAAACCAGCAGGTAGCAAACAGGCTTCAACTGACTATGAGTAAATGGTAGATTCTAAATGGTTCTGATGATGGTTCAGTGATCAAGGTTTGCGCTTTTTAAGGGACCCAACTGAGTATATGTCTTCCCCCCTCACCTAAGGACAGAAACATCCAGTTTCCAGAATATCTAGTTTTCTAGTCTCTAGAATACCAGACAATGGAAAAAATCCAGAAATCCAGTAATTCGGAGTGACTACATGGTGTTATATCGTAGAACATGGAACTCTTCATAACCACTACTGTGAGATCAAGTCCTGTAAATCGGATAGATGTATGCATGCAGTGACTGGCCACACAGGTGAATTGTCATGTGTTGGATCACTTGAATACATAATTCAGCAGTTTTATGCCACATGTTTGTAGGATTAATTTTATTTTCTGGTTGCATTAGATTTATTTATTGACACTCAGTTTTGTTTGTGAGGATTGAGCTAAACTGTTACCAATAAAAGGAGATACTGTGTAGTCAGATTCACTGAACTTTCTGAGCTAAAATTCAGAACACATGCTATCTGCATGTAATCCAAATACTAGGCTGGAAGACGCTCAGAAAAAGAAATGGATGTCCACATAAACTCCAAGTAGCTTCTGCATTCTACCATTTATTGGTCTCACAGGTGTCAAGTATCACTGTATTATTCACAGTAATATTTAATAGTCTAATAAATTGCCCTCAACATATATAAATACCAAATTCTGGTGGGTCCTGATTTTTCTTCATATCCAGGAATACAATTAAGTGCAGTGAAGTTAAAGAATTTCATTCACAATTCTTGAATGCGCATGTGCGTTTGTTGACGGGGCATAGCTCCAGCCGCACATGTTCCCAGCAGTGAAAAGGAAGTTGTGTTGTTGGAAATGGGTCTCTTGACAGAGTAAAAAGTATTAATAGTTGAGTATTATTTCCGCTCATATGGAAGTGGTCGCCAGACAAGTTGCTTCCTTGGTTTTGAGCAGCCAGATATTATCATCCAGAAACCGCTACACAGTACACGTGTGACGATATGGTGTGCTGTCTCAGCACATGGTATATTAGGTCCCTATTTCATTGAGGATGATGAAGGCAATGCTTTTACCACGCTACAGGGACATGGTGATCGGACAATTTCTTCAGGATTTCATTTCATTTCAGTACTTTTTTTTTTTGGCAAATACTGTATTTGTGCTTTACTCTTATTAAGAAACTGTTTCCTTTTTAGAGGATGTACTAAGTGAAGATGACATGCACGCTGTGACAACTCGATTGCAACGTGAAGCAGAGAGCTGGTGTTCAGTTTCACGACCTCAGCCAACTGCGTTAGTCAATCCAGCTGCCGCTGTGAGTGCTCTTGGTGAGCTTACACCAGGTGGTGCACTTATGAAAGGTTTTGAAGAGGAGTCGCTGGCTCGTGAGTATTTGTATAAAAGCAGACTTACACAGATTTACTATAAATCATTAAACTCAGATTAAAAAACAACTCAGGGGAAATTTGCTAGTTTTATTAACAAAAGGCCAGCTGAAATATCAGCATATAAATAATAGCCAATGAAGTCTACCCTAAATCAGTTGAATCCAGTTTATAGCATCACCATGCTTGATCCTGAAAGCATCAGTAAATAACTCACCAAATTAAGAACATGATCTCTCATCAGTCTCAGTCATTGTTTTGCCTTTCACACTTAATTCATGTCCATCATGATGCATGAGTAATGTAATTTAATCACATTCACTTGAGTCTACATAACTTCTGTATATAAGATAAATTAACCAGTAAAGTGTACTGTTAATACATTGAGGACCAGTCGCATGATATCATGCTTTTGGCTTTTAAACATGGCGGACTGGTTGCATGATATCATGATTTTAGGACACGTTAGTTTGTAACACACTCTACCTTGCTCTGGCACCACCCAAGTTGCACGTAATAAAACTCCGGAATGTTTGCTTACTTGTCAGTAACTTGACCTCACTGTTTTCTTAAGCCACTATAAACGAAAATGCTTTGCTGCTCTTCAAGCTGTATTTATCAGCCAGTAGTAAGTGGGGAGTATGCATCAAGGACAAATTTTTCTCCGATGAGCTACTTGTCCTGCCTTATGAGACACATGGTCATGGTGATTCAGAGAGCGGCAGTGACAGGGGAGAACAAAGAATTGTGGCCACAGACAGTAAAAGTGACAGTAGCTCCGATGATAATGGTGGTAATAACATTGCGGGGACAGTAAAAAATCTAAACCCTGATTCGAAATTGAAATACGAAACATTTCTGATGAATGTGGCAAAGGCCTGGGCTACAGACCAGATGGTGGCGGCAGAACCAGAGTCAGACACAGACTTAATGCGACCAGGCCCATCAACTCCCAACCCATGCAGGCATCATGTGGACCCCCCCAGGGCGACTCTCGGGTGATATGCGGAAACATAACCTCGTGAAAATTGTGAAGAATGAACATTCCAAGGGAAAGCATCCTTCTAGGCAATGCCGTGTTTGCACAGTTCACAAAAAAAGTAGTATGTCTACATTTGCTAGTTCTGTGTAATGCCACTTCACAAAGGGGAATGATTCCAGAAATATCACACCCTCAAGCACTTCTAGTAGCATTGGCAAGTGTTCTCCAAAAATTTTATTTCATAAAATTAATTAGATTTTATATTAATTTTTGAAGTGAACAGTGCGCAAGTTAGGATAGTAGGTTTAATAATGGCGGCCCCAGGGTGATTTAAATATTTAAATCGCTGGTCCTTAACTCTTCAGCGCAGTTTGCCATACACGGTATGCTGGTATTTAAATGGTCCTACCTGCGGTTTGCTGTACACCGTACGCCAAGCTGTAAGCCTAATTTTGAAGGCCCATAAATACGGAACGAACTATGACAGCATCATGATGATTGCACTGGGCTGTTGTGAAAAGAATACACTCTCTGTTCGTATAACCATAACACTGAAGATCCAGCCGCTCTGCCAGTCAGTCTAAACAGAACGCGTGACCTCACAGTTATGATGGCCGCATGACTATGATATTAACATACCACATAGATGATATGCGTGTGGTTGTGAATAAAGCAAACAAACAAGAAACAAAGCCCATGGTTGTTTGTGATTACAACAGAAACATGCTAGGAATGGATCTGAAGGATCAAATGCTATAGCCTTGCTTGCTTGAACGAAAGAAAAGTACTAAGTGTTATCAGAAGTTATTCAAGACACTACTCACTGTAGCAGTACATAACGCAATGGTCATATATTGTCTCCAGAATAACAAAAACATGGACACACTAAAGTTCAGACTTTCACTAGCACAAGGCCTCGTGGAAAAACACGGTTCTGGTTTTCCTCATCCTGTATATGGCTGTCCGTCAGTTGAGCCGCCACCTAAAAGACTCACAGAACGACATTTCCTGGAGCGTATTCCAGCCAAAGAAAAAGGCAAAGCCTCAAAAAAGATGTGTGGTGTGCGCAAAACATGGTAAAAGGAAAGAATCTATTTATTGGTGTAGTGAATGTGAGACAGGGGTGTCTTTAGATGGATGTTTCAAGAAATACCGTACGAAACTCAAATTCTAATCCACTTGCTTCCATCACTCAGATTATAAGGTAAGATTATAAAACCATCTTTTAAGATGATTTTGGTGAAAAATTCATAATTATATCTCATATAGTTCAAAAGTTATGATACGTAATATAATTTAGAGGAAAATTTAAATGGGCAATTAAAAAATACTACTGCAGGAGGTCCCACAACAGCGATATTTAAATGCCTGAGCTGAAGGGTTAATGTGTTAACATTTTAAATACTGAGAGGAAGTGTATATAAGATTTGTAACCACCATCCAGTATGACTGATAAAAGTTGTTTTAATTTTTCATCCTTTACATGTTTCAGTTAAAATGACCATCTTCAGAAGGATATTATCAACACATAGGGATAATATGTACTATTACCATGTCATAAATATGAATATTATATCTTTTAACTAATTCTAACATGTACATTGATTTTTGAAAACATCTACAAATTATTGCAATAAGTCTGTTTACAAAGTAGTGTACAATATTTGTTTTAATCTATAGCCAATTTGGTTTGTGTCACTACACTTCTCCTTAATGGAAGCTGAGTAAATTTCACAGTGTGGTTTTGTTGTTTGATGATCGAAGCTCTGCAATTATTATGGGTATTATGTAGTGTTTGTATAATCCAGATTTTATTCAAACATGAATTTTTATTTTTAATCCCACCTTTGGTGTGGTGGTCCAGTTATGTAGGCTACGCTGTGTTGTTATATTCTAATGTGTGTTGTGTCGCATATTTATACCCTTTATGCGTTAATGACGTTTGTGTGGGCATATACTGATGTTTTATTATGATGTTGAACATACTACTCTGATTATTGCTCTCCTTTGTATGTTTTTGCTCTTCTATCAAATTATTAAGCTTATTAAAATGATAAATGTGAAATTTTTTTTAGCATGCCCCACCATTTCTGTGACAGGAAGATTTGAAGAAAATCACTGATGATGCATATTTTCCTCTGCAGTAGAATGTCGATATACAGTTGATTTTTTTCTTTTATTTTGTGGTCGGATGTTGACCAAGTGTGGTAGAAATCATTCCGATGCCTTTATCAAGAGAAAACTGCGTCTTTTCTTTCATTTTTATAATTGTTTGTAAAAATAAATAGCATTATATGTGCATAGTTACTTGGCAACAGGAGGGCTTCCACCTTCTATCTAGGGAGAGAAGCTCGAAAGGGTTAATATGTTTGAAGGGTCATACTGTTTCCAGAACAGCGTGAAACCATCGCTTAGAGGGAAGCCTGAGAAAGATGAGATGAACACACAGTTTGTCATAAAATGTGAACAGCAGAGAAGACTCGGGACTTAGGTGTACTGACAGGATAATATTAAAATGGATCTTATAGACTGCTAGTATGAGGATGTGGACTAGGTTTATCTGATTTAGGATGGGTGCCAGTAGTGGGTTCCTGTGAACACAGTAATTAACCTTTGGGTTCTGTAAAAGGTGAGGGAATTTTGTGAAGCTGTGTGACTCATGACTTCTGGAGAAATGTTATCTGCAGCTGATGTGTTCATAGCCTTTAAAGGATGAATGTCTGATATATTGACACCTGAGTGATTTGACAAGTGGCTTTTTTGAAGAGCCCTTCTGATGCCCCGTGTATGTGCTTAGCCCAAACAAAGCATGGAATTTTACTCTGCAAGATTGCAGTGTTATCTATGTATTAACAGTCCACGCATCAAATTTATTTCCCTGTGCATACAATTGTTCTAATCATGTGCAGCAATTTTCTGACACTTTGAACCCAGACAGCAGACACATTTTGAGCCTTGGCCCAGTGGTTTGGAGACTCAAATGAGCCGACTTGAAGTAAAGCATTCTGTGCACTGCCCAGCCAAAGGAAAAGAGTGATGTCATGTATGTCAAATGAAGAAACAAAGCCAAAAAAAAAAACAGTGTACTACTGCAAGAAATTGTATATGTGGTCTGTGTGTTATGCCATGTTTCGAGCTGTGGCATACAAAAATCCGACTGACTAGAACTGACTGTACTTGTATTGAATGGTATGTTGGGTGTGTAATGTGGTCTACAGCAACAAAGCAGACCTTCTCCTCCAGTCCAGTGTAGGGTGTGTGATGTAACTGCATCTTATGTGAAGTTCTAGGACCATAGTACATGCAGCAATATACAAACTAGAATTAGGGATGGTATGGAATATGGGGTTGAACCACACGTGTAGTTTAGGAAGGCATCAAAGGAGGACACTATCACATTTTTATATAAGTATTTATATTTTAGGTTCATAAATTTTCTGTGGGTACTTCTTTTATAAAACAGTCTTATTAATCTGGCACAAATAAGCACATGGAATTCAGGCAAAAAATGATAAAATCTTTTGAAAAGTGTGGGATGTTCATTTATGTATTATAACTGTTTTTGTTTAATTGAGATACATAAATGTCATGTCATTTATTTACAGTTCCAAAAAAATCCATAGAGGCATCTGCCTCAGATACAGAACAAGTCAATAATACAATATAACATATAAATATACATACATAATCAGACAGCTATCATCGTCAAAATTTAAATACTCAATACAACAAAACTACTGTACCACAATACATTCATATATCAAAATAACATTTAAATTTTACATACATGATTAAAATATATACATGAGGTATCAATCTTTATTCCAGCAGTAGTATTCTTCAACTGTATAAAAAGAACTGGTGATAAGAAACTTCTTTAATGCCACTTTAAATCCAGGAATGTCATAAGATAATTGTTTAAGCTCTGGAGGGAGGTGGTTATAAAGTTTGATACCAGAATACCATCCACCTTTCTGAAATATCGTTAAGTTTACCACCGGAAGATGCAAGTCATGATTAAATCTGGTATTACGTG